>NC_092212.1:4343844-4412222 GCF_043381705.1 Parasteatoda tepidariorum | reverse complement strand
CTTCCCGACGATTGATATATATATATATATAGTGAATTAAAACTTTGAAAATATTAAGAAATATTTAAAGTAGCTATTTTACTCCTAAAAACATACACGCAAAAGCTGCTGACGTCAATTAGAGCAGATATATAAATACCAAAAATATAATGAAAATTGCTGTTAATCCTCAACAGTCAACAAGCTTTTGTTCAGAGGTATGTATTTATGTTCTTCAAGACTTACTTACTTTATTTATAAAAAATTGGGCACCTGGGCCACAATTAAAAACACAAATCAAATGGCGAGCCACAACTTTGTCAAAATTTCATGTAGGACTCTTTTATGTTTGAAGGAACATTAAATATTACTGTCAGATTTTTACCAAGTTGTACAAAACAAAAGTATTGAATTACAAATTAAAATAAGAAGTTGATTTTTAAAAATATCTAATTGTTATTAATAATATTCAAAAAAATATTAAATAAGTAATAAAAATTCGGGCTACAATAACTTTAATGTGCACCTATGTATTGAACAATTTATGTGCAACAGATATCTATTTGTTAAGATATAAAACTTTAAAAAGGTTAATATTAAAACTTACATAGTAGCACACAAAATGTTCAATGAGAAAATTGAGGTCTGTCTACTGCAACCATCAGAGAATAGATTAAATTAGTGGTTTCACTTAAAATTTACAAATGTGTGTGTAAATATTTTCGTCTTAAATTAGTGGTTTCAAAAAGTTAAATCGGTGAATTTCTTCGAGAAAATTTCTGACACACACATGCTAAATTATATTCACAAAATACAAAAAAATGAAATAAAAAAAGAGCAACATACACGATTATTTTTGTATTTGAATAAATATTTTCTTGGATGCAAAACCTGAGAAATAAATTTTTTTGCACCGTTGGTATATTAAATTTCACAGAAACGAAAAAATTAAGTTTTTATTAACGAGAAAAATATTTAATGCCCATATAGATTTTTTTACGAAAACTGTCTGCAAAAAATAACAACTAATATATTTTAGTTCGCGGCCCACAAAAAAAGAATCCGCGGGCCGGATGCGGCCCCCGGGCCGCCAGTTGGAAATCCCTGATCTAGAAATTTACATAAATTTAAATTGATAACATTTTGAATTTAGCAGTCGATGTGGTAGCTAATACAAAATTACAAGTACTTGCTTGGGTAAATAAACATTTGAATATCGAAACTAAATTTACACATATAAATAAAAACATAATTTGAAATATATATGCATAGGTTGACATAGATAAATATAGTAGATATAACATTTGAATATCGAATCTAAATTGACACATATAAATATAAACATAATTTGAAAGGAACATATTTACATTGTGGTAGCCATAAAAAAATCAAGCGGTTTGTTTGTGAAATAATAAAACAATAAAATTTTCAGTCGGACAAATTGGAGTTTTTACATAACATTCGAAATGTTGATTCTAGACTTAAATTGAAAATAAAGATAAAGCATGATTTGATATGTACAATAATTGATTTTTGAAAAATGAAAGACATAATTGATGATGTTCTTCAAGAAATAGATCTGATCTACATAATTTATTTAAATTATTGATTCGTCGTGGTAGTTTAAAAAAGTTTTTTTTTTAAATTTTAAGATTCAATACGCCGAATGAATTACTAAGAAAATTATTTCTCAACGGTCACACGAGTTGGCAGCTACGGCTAACATTCAGAAGCTTTCATCTTCTTTATAACAAAATAGATAAGAGTTATTAATTTTTTTCAGTTACGTATTAACCTTGGTAAACAATGAGCTGCGGCTTGCAAACTTCAAGTGATTGTGTCCATATTTTATTTTATTTTTTATTATTTTTTCACTTGTCACAAGGTCAAAGCGGTAAAAATCTGTTGAAAATTTAGATAAACGCTAATCGCGTAACAGATTTAAAGAACTATTTCTTCAACTCAAAACAATTATAAAAGCAGTATGTTTGTCTTTAAAATCGTAATTTTATATAATGAATGACCTTTAGTTAAAGAAAAGTAGTCCAGGTACATAAAAAAATATAACTACATATAAATTCAATTGTGTTGACCAAGTAAACGAAAATATATGCATCAAAAAACATAATTATTCCAAGTAATTTCCGGTAAATAAACTCTAAAGTGAATAAAACTCAATAGCAAATTTTTTTAATTTATAAAAGATTGCCAAGGAAATAAGTATGAGGATAGACTTAGTAACGTGCCTTTCTTTTTCACTATTTTGAGAATGTTACTGTTATTATAACTTTGAGATCACGTGGCTTCGAAAACGGTGTTAGAAAAACTCCGTCCAGAGTTCCACCATGGTACATAACAATAATTCTTACCGTTAGTAAACTATACATAAAAATTATTAAATAAATAATCAAAAAAGCGTAAGAGGTATCATATAACTAGATTAAAAACTTCATTCGCTTCAAAAATATATAAATAGAAAATAACAGTCAACAAAAAACTAGCCAAGAGTAAAAAAAGATGAAAAACAGACCAAGAGAAAACAGAGTTGCCAGAGGGGGGGGGGGGAATCAGGTCAAAATGCATTTCCACATGCTATGAAGAGAGGGTGAAGAATCTCTTCTGTTTCTTCTCATTCACGCCTGGCAAGTCTTGAAAATGAGCACCAGGTTTTGAGCGCTTAAAACGTGTCGACTGTTATTTTCTATTAAGGTATTTTTGAAGCGAATGAAATTTTTAATCAAGTGATAAACTAGTTGATTATTGATATATTGATAATTCACTTTCAGCATCCTTATTACAAATCATTGTCTAACAACTAATGCTAAAAACAACATGAATAAAGCACAAATAAAAGTACAGAACTGGATATACTTTAGTTTCTGCTCTACAAGGATCTTCTTCAGTGGATAGAGACCAAACAGTCCATTTGTAGACAAATGAGGAAGGTTCTTGCTTGTAGAATTGAAACTATAGTATGTCCATTTCTGTCATTTTATTTGTGCTTTATTCATGTTGTTTTTTACGGTAGTCTGCACAGACCAAAGTGTACCCTTTCCCTTCCTTTGGACATAGTAGGAAAAAATTACATTCCTTTATTTCTTTGCTAACAGGTGAAACCTCTAAGCCAGGATTCATCAGGAATCCACGACATCGATAAACTAGATCCCATCATGTTGGTTGGTTACTCAGAGAAATTCGAGGACATGATGAACACTTCTATTTGGAATCTGTGCGTGGACAGGCACACCAAAGTGAACCCACACCACCAGGCGCACTGCATGTGGAACGGCTGTTGCGAGGATACGAATGGCTGCACGTTCTGCGAAGACAACAAGATCAAAGCCCTGCGCGAGATGATCTGCGACAAAGTGTCCAGAAGAGTCCAGAAAAACTTGGGTGGAAAACTTTCTAAAGATATGTGGGACGTGGACATCGCCTTCTTCTCCGGACTTCCCGAGGATTGGCTCGAGAAAGCGAAAAGCATGATGATGGAATTAAAAGGAAATGATACATATACTTAGCTGGAAGCACTATGCGTACTTTAAAACGTTTTATGTAGTTTTAACTATTTAAACCGTAACAACCATTAATGTATCTCATATAAAGCTGAATCGCTGTAAAATTTTAATGATGTGGGTGCAGTTGGAGCACTGCATTGTTAAACATTGTTGCAATTTTGAAAAGGTCTCATGCTAAACTGTTTCAACATTGTTGAAACTTTGAAAAGGTGTTATGTTGAACATATTCTACGCTATTCAACATTGTTGTAACTTAGAAAAGGTGCTATGCTTAACTAATATATTTAGCGTTGTATAACATTGTTGCAATTTCGAAACTGCGTCATGTTGAACTAAATTGTCAGTACAAGTTAATTATTTTCATACTTAATTACAGTATATGATACTAATATTAAATTTAAGCGAAAATATTTTTAAATTTAATCCTTATTTAGGTTGCAACAAATATGCCAAGGTTTAGCCTTAAATCGAATTTGTTTAGCCAGTGCATATGAAGTTATAAATTTGTATTTGAAATTAAATTTAGCAGAAGTTATTTATTTTGATTGATAAATATTATCGCATTCTATAAAATTTTCATAATTTACAATTGAAATGGCTTTAAAACAGTTAAACAGATTTAGACTTTGCTTGTTTTATTTTGTAATACTTTTTGCAAAACAAAGACTTAATTCAAATTATTAGAAAAATAATAAATTAATTAATTAAAAAAATCATCTTGTATGCTGAATGACACCTACCAAATGTGATGCAGTGAGTGACGTCATATTTTATACATTTTATTTAAATCGACAGTGTTATATTGTTTATTTTCCTTAAAACTCAAATATTTATTATATGAGTATATATTATATGACTTAATATGTTATTACCTTAATATTATTTATCAATGACATATTGTAATACCCTTTATTATATGAGTAAGAACTTAGGCAATAAAATAATATGAAACTTGCGTCTTTCTTTAGTTTTGATTTTTTTAAAAATTGCAATCCTGCAGATTCCAAAATTGCTGCACTTTGTGGATAAATTATGGTAGTTGTCGCAAACTTTATGTTTTAGTGTAAAAGAGATGTCAAGTTGCTACACATTGTGGATAAGTTTTTTGTAGTTGTAGCAAACTTTATTGTAACAGAGATGCCACACTTACAGCACTTTTTCGGGAAATTTCTTAGAATTACACTTAGTCGTAGGTAACTTTATGCTTTAATGTATGATTTTTGTTTTTGTAGATTTGATTTAAAATTATTTTCTACACTACTACATATGAATGATTCAAAAGTTTATGTAAAATGTCACTTTGTCGCAGCTCGTTGTGAGGCTTTTAACAAGGTTTTTCAAAACTCTTTCGCCAAGGAAAATAAAAAAAGCCACAATTTAAGGGCCTTACACTTGTAGGAAGGCTATAATTTTATATTATATACGCCATTTTGCTGTAAAGAACTATCGAATTATCTGATTCTTAGAACGGACAAATAATTAAAATATTTTAACAGACATTAAACATTTTTAAAAATCGCCAATTTGGCGACATTTTACCCTTCAGTTGAAAATTACCAAAATCAATGCCTTATTCCCAATTTAATGCAAATTCTTATGTGCTCAAATAATGCAACATTGGAGTAAGTTTCAAAATGTTAAAAGAAAAAAATTAGAACACAAACGTTTTTCATTTCCTCAAAACTGTGGCTCGTCTCCACACTGACGTTATACACCATTTTCAGAATAAACATAGACAGGAATGCCAACTGCTCCGCTTTCTGAGAAATTGGTAGCGAATTAAATAGTAAAACTTATGAAGAATAAATATAGTTACATCCACCCTTTGACAGTGTCACCACGAGGTAACTGCAATCAATAAAGTTGCATATCATAAGAATTTCGCATTAATATTTAAATTTCTCGTATGATCAGTTGAAACTAGTTAATTGGCAANCTTATTGCTTCACTTTGTGGAAAAACGTTTTGTAGTTATAACAAACTCTACTGCAACAGATATGTCTTATTGCTTCACTTTGTGGAAAAACGTTTGGTAGTTGTAACAAACTCTACTGTAACAGATATGACAAATTTCTTTTCCTTGTGGATGAATTTTTTGTACTTGTTGCAAACTTTACTGTATCAGAGTTCGTTCGTTGTTTTAGAACTGGGCATCTGAGGCCTAAATGGCCCTTATACTGTATTAGAGATGCATACTTGCCAACTTTTAGGCATTTGGCGTAAAATTTTATTTTCATATTTAAAGTGGTAGTAAATACATACCCTCCAACTTATGAGGATTTTGAAAATAATTCTTTCTAGTGGTAGCGAACCAAAGTAGAAATTTTTAAAGCAAATGGATCTCTCATAAAACTTTTATCAGAACTTAAGAATCTAGCCATATGGCCTGCACTTTCATAAGTAATAGTGGACAAGTTACGCTAAAATTAATTTTTTTAAAATATTAAGACATTAATTTTGCTACCGTCTGAAAAGAAGAATTTTAAAACTACGGAAATTCCGTAGCAGTTGGAGGGTATGGCACTAAATATACACTACATTTTCTAAAAACTTAATTTTTAAATGATTTTGATCACCTCTATTCTTAAAAAAATTAAGCATATATATTAATGAGCGTTACTATAATGGCTGTCAGCTGATGTTTTATCAAACACGTACAACATATTGTATTTGCTTACAATTGAAATTTTAATTCCATTTTACTACCACTTGGAAAAATCATAATGGAAGGGATTAAAAGTTGGCAGGTATGGAGATGCCACGCTTTCTACACTTATTGGGAAAATTTCTTAGAATCTAGTCGTAGCTAGCTCTATGCTTTAATGTATGATTTTTTGTTTTTGTAAATTTGATTTAAAATTATTTTCCACACTACTAAATGTGAATGATACAAAAGTTTATTTAAAAAGTCACTTTGTTGCAGCTCGTGGTGAGGCTTCTAACAAGGTTTTTCGACACTCTTTCACCAATGAAAATAAAAAAGTCACAGTTTAGGTGCCTTACACTTGTAGGAAGGCTATAATTTCATATTATATGTGCCATTTCGCTGTAAAGAATTATCTGGTCTTTAGAACGGACAAATAACTAAAATATTTTAAAAGTCATTAAACATTTTTAAAAATTGCCAATGTGGCAACATTTTACCCTTAAGTTGAAAATTATCCAAAATCCATGCCCTTATTTCCATTTTTATGCAAATTCTTATGTGCCCAGATAATGCAACATTGGAGTAAGTTTCAAAAAGTTAAAAAAATGAGAACATAAATGTTTTTCATTTCCTCAAAACTGTGGCTCGTCTCCACACTGAAGTTATACACCATTTTCAGAATAAACATAGACAGGAATGCCAACTGCTCTTTCTGAGAAATTGGTAGCGAATTAAATAGTAAAACTTTTGTAGAATAAATATAGTTACATCCACCCTTTGAAAGCGTCACTACGAGGTAACTGCAATCAGTAAAGTTGCATATCATAAGAATTTTTGATATATAGTGGTTGAAAAATGACTTAAAATGAAAAATACTAAACTATAAATAACTAAATTTCCGTTATATATTACAGAGGCAAGTTGTCATCTCTGCATAGAGTGAGTTGACTGTCATGAGTTGAAAACTCACATAAGTTAATAAAATAATATATTATTCCCCAAAAAACATCATTTCGTATCATTACAGAGCCTTCGAAATACAGCCTTAAAATGTGGATAAAATTACATACCTGCCAACTCTTCCGGATTTTATTTTCATATTTAAAGTGGTAGTAAATATATGCTATTTTTTCTCTTATAAACTTAATTTTTAAATGATTTTCATCACCACTATTCTTACAAAAATGAAGCACTTATATTAATGTGCGTTACTATCATGGTTGTCTTCCAATGCCATTAGTTTCAGTCGCCCTAGGGCATAACACAGATCAGAGGTCTAGTGCCAAAATTACATGATCCAGTCATGGTTGTCAACTTAATTTTTTTCAAATACAACGTATTTGTTTGCTTAAAATTGAAGTTTTAATTCCATTTTAATACCACTGGGAAAAATGATAATGGAAGGGATTAAAAGTTGGCAGGTATGAAATTATTATATAGTCTGAAAGCTTCTTTTTTTCATGGTTTACTACACTACACAGTCTTTTTCAGAACTGAATCTAATTTAAAGTATTATTTTTATTTTAATAACAGTTCGAAACGCAAAAAGTGGTAGAAAAATTACTTTGTTATGAACATCAATCTAAGAGATAATATGTGATCCATGCGCATAAAAATTTGGTTTGCTTTACTTTAAGTTGGATTCACAGCACCAACATTGACAAAAAGAAATACAGTAGAGTCCCGATAATCCGAGCCCCGGTTATCCCAGTTTCCGCTTTTACCGAGCTATCAAATATTTTAAGGATTTTTTTGTTCTAGTTTGATTTTCATTTTCAAAAATACCGCCGAAAAATAAATCTGAATTTTATCTTCCAAACACTCGGGAAAACAAAATCTAACAACTTGATCCCATGAAATGATCGTTAATATCGTCAATAATGAAAATGAACCTAGCGNTCAATAAAATATGGACAACTGAAAGAACGCAGTTGAACATTAAAACTTTAAAAATCTATTTTAAGTGTAAAATATAATTTGACCAATTCATGTGAAATATTTCACGACATTTTAATAAATGATCCGAATCTATTGCTAAGTATTCACTCAGATCAAAAATATGATCGTGAAAGAAAATAATATTTTTTTTTAATAAAAAATTTAATTTGATTAAAAATCATGATGTTCAAATTATTATTTTTTACAAATATTTTCATAGTTACCAATAATTAATAATAAATTCATTTTTGTGCAAGTATATGAATGTATACAATAAAATATTCATAACTAAATTGTAATTCTCATTTCATCCCATTTGTCTCAATGAAAATGTGGTCACTTTAGTCATGAGTTGCAAACTCACATAAGTTAATAAAATAATATATTGTTCCCCAAAAAACGTCATTTCGTGTTACTACAGATCCTTCGAAATACAGCCTTAAAATGTGGGTAAAATTATTATATATTCTGAAAGCTTCCGTTTTTCATGGTTTACTACACTACACTATCTTTTTCAGAACTGAATCTTACAGAAAGTATTACTTTTCATTTTAATAATAGTTCGAAACGTAAAAAGTGGTAAAAAAATTATTTTGTTATGAACATCAATCTAGGAGATAATATGTGATCCATGTGCATTAAAATTTGGTTTGCTTTGCTTTAAGTTGGATTCACAGCACCAACATTGACAAAAAGAAATAGTTATATCATATGCTATGACGTCACGGAAAAGCCCAAATAGGGTTTGTTTGTTTTGGATGTATGTAGAATACTTCGAAATTAGCTTTTGTTACATTTAAAATTAAAATATCTGTTCAAATTTGAATGAAAGAAAAGTACTACACATGTTCAAAATTATTATTATTATGTGTTTTTTTGACAAATTTCTAAAGAATGTGTACACTTGCGAAATTTATTTTTATTCATTTTTTAATTTTTTGTGCAATCCTTTTAATTTTCTAACGCTTTGGTGACCGATACATTTAGAATCGGGAAACAACAAGTTAAATGCAATAAGTATAATTCGTTTTTTTCCCCCTTTATGAACATTTATATTTTTACTTTTACATAACGCTTTGACTGACAAACAGGAAAAGAAAAAAAAAAGAAAGTAAAAGAAAAGAAAGAAAAAGAAAAGAAAGAAAAAATAAATAAATAAAACAAAAAGTAGGAAAGGTTAAAAAATGTTTTGATGAAATAAAGAAGTCAAGGTCACTACAAAAGAATAATAATCACGAGCTACAAAAAGACGCTATTTTTTTCTGACAAAAAATATCAATGATAATGTTTCAATTTTATCACAGCTTTGAGTCATTATCAACTGCCGATATCTTTTAAATCAAGCTCACACCTGTGATATTCTGATTGATAATATTTTACTGAGAATAAGTCAACGTCTTCGATCGTGTTCGAACATAAAAACAATTAACTCATCCATTACCGCATGAGGTTTCAATTTCGTCAAAATTGTTTTTGCATGCTCTTTCACAAAATTATTTCCCCTGATGACGTAATTACCTCGTGGATATTATATATTTTTTTCCAAACATGTTGACATCGTTTCTCTCACATTTTTTGATTTATTTGTGGTTTCACTCAACACTATTAGGTAAGTATGAATTTGCTTTTAATATTGCTGACATGGGTGTTCGCGAAAGACGTGAAATATTAGGTAAGGTATCGTTTCCTCTTTATTTGACCATCTCACTCATTTTTCAGGGATAGCACGGGCGACTTAAAATGTAGAATCTCAATTCTTAATCTGTTAAATTTTGTCACTATTTACTATATTAAATTATTCAATCGTAACTAACACCAGAAATTATATTGTAAATTATTTATATTTAAAATAGAATATTGCACACTCGCGATGAATAGTAATTTTTAAAAAAAAATATGCTAGTAAAAGTTAATATTTTTAACCACTTTTAATTTAGGTTTCCATTTGTCAGCTTTCTTGAAATGCGTTTGAATAAAATTGGCAACCATTTTTTAGTATAAGAAAACGCGTAAAAGTTATAAAATACATAATTCCTTTTGAAGTTTGTAGCAGTTATAAAATTTATTTTATAAATAAAGAAAAAAAAAGTCAATAAGTTCCTAATAGGTCGTGGTAAATATACTTACCATCCAAAAAATGGCATTAAAATTTAGATTAATTTTTTATAAGCTAATAAGTTGTTTTTCCTTATATCAATTACTATTCTTATATCAATTTCAAAAACACTTTAATTTACCTTTAGTAGAAATAAATGGCCCTCAAAGGGTTCATTTAATATCAGCACAATAGCACTTGAAACACTCATTGTTATACAATTTTAAAATTCTTAAAATAATGTGGATATTAATTATTAACCTATAAAATTTCTTTGTTTTAAAGTGGTTGAACTCCGTGGGGGACATCGAGTGCAAAGGGTTAAAACTAGCTACTTTTACTAGCATATTATTTTTTGTTCACACTTGTAAGTGATTGTATATTAATATATCTTGAATTTAAGTCATAGTAAAGTAAATAGAATAATTAATGTGATAATAAAGAAACAAAAATGAATTTAATTTCTNACTAACACCAGAAATTATATTGTAAATTATTTATATTTAAAATAGAATATTGTACACTCGCGATGAATAGTAATTTTTTAAAAAAAAAACATGCTAGTGAAAGTTAATATTTTCAACCACTTTTAACTGAGGTTTCCATTTGTCAGCTTTCTTGAAATGCGTTTGAATAAAATTGGCAATCATTTTTTAGTATAAGAAAACGCATAAAAGTTATAAAACACATAATTCCTTTTGAAGTTTGGCAGTTATAAAATTTATTTATAAAGAAAAAGAAAAGTCAATAAGTTCCTAATAGGTCGTGGTAAATATACTTACCACCAAAAAAATGGCATTAAAATTTAGATTAATTTTTTATAAGTTAAATAAGTTGTTTTTCCTTATATCAATTTCAAAAATATATTATCTTTACTAGAAATAAACGGCTCATTAAAGGGTTAATTTAATATCAGCACAATAGCATTTGTAACACTCATTGTTATACAGTTTAAAAATTCTTAAAACAATTTGGATACTAATTATTAACCTATAAAATTTCTTTGTTTTAAAGTGGTTGAACTCCGTGGGGGGCATCGGAGTGCAAAGGGTTAAAACTAGCTACTTTTACTAGCATATTATTTCTTGTTCACACTTGTAAGTGATTGTATATTAATATATCTTGAAATTAAGTCATAGTAAAGTAAATAGAATAATTAATGTGATAATAAAGAAACAAAAATGAATTTAATTTCTACCCCTTTTTACATTGTTAGTCCCCCCTGTCGCATCTCTGCAAATACAGTGTTCTCTCGATCTGGAAAGATCTTTAAAGTGGCAGGGATGAGACAGGCGACTGAAATTACAAGATGTGATATGGAAACTCAAATGCCAACTTGTTCCGGACTACGGATAAATATTTATCGAATGGTAGTCTTATGCATACCTGCCAACTTTCACTCTTTCCGAGAATGGACTTTCCAAGTGCATACCTGCCAACTTTCACTCTTTCCGAGAATGGATTTTCAGAGTGGTTGTAAAACAATAACCGAAAATCAATCTGATTCAAAAATATATTTATATTTTGATCCCGTTGAAATTTGCTTGCGTAAAGATTATTATGCTTTCATATATTTACTGTAATTATTTATATGTAGTGGTGGTCAGACTCATCTATAACTCAAGAAGTTAATTGGAATAACCTGAGTATTGCTACCACTTTAAATATGAAAATAAAATCTTCCGGAAAAGTTGACAGGTATGCAAGTGGTAGTAAAACAATAAACGAAAAACAATCTGACTCAGACATATAACTGTATTTTGACTACGTAGAAATTCGCTTTCGTATTAGTTATTATGCTTTTATATATTTATATGTAGTGGTGGTCAAACTCATTTATAATTATCATTATAATTCAAAAAGTTAATTGGAATAACATGAGTCTCGCTACCACTTTAAATGTGAAAATAAAATCTTCCGGAAAAACCCGGAAGAGTTGTCAGATATGCTTATGATAGTTTCAAATGGTAATGTATGATTCTTGGTTTAGTAAATTCGATTCATAGAATTATTACTGATCACTTCTAAAAAAAATTCAAAAGCTTATGTGATGCACCACTTTGTTACAGTTAAGCCGAGCTGACTCTTGTAAAATGTTGGAAAAATTAATCGAAAATATGCAAATTTTAGTTTGTAGTTCTCATTTTTTTTTCTTTTGTTAAATATTTTGTTCAATTCGGAGCAGTTGGCATCTCTGCATTGAAATGCCGATTCTCTACCACTTCAAAAAAACTCTTTTGACATTATTTCACGTTAGTTTTAGTTAAGTAAATTTTATTTTAAATAATTTTTCCACCACTATATATCAAAAATTCAAAGCATGATATCAATTGCAACGTTATTGCAGTTACCTCGTGGTGCTGGTGACACTTCCAAAGATTGGGGATAGCTGTCCTTATTCTACAAGTTTAATTATTTAATTCGTTACAAATTAATTAAAAAATTTGTAGAAAGCGGAGTGGTTGACATCTCTTCACGTGCAGAGATGCCAAATGCGTCGCCTTATAAGGAAGTTTTAATAAACTGATAGCGAATTAACCCTTTTGAAGGCCGTGGTAAGTATACTTACCACCACGTTTTACCACTTTTAATTTAGGTTTCCATTTTTCAATAACTTCAGCTTTCTTGAAGTGAGTTTGAATAAAATTGGTAACCATTTGTCACTTTTAATAAACGTATAAAAGTTATAAAATACATAATTCCTTTTGAAGTTTGTAACATTTGAGGAATTTATTTTATAAATAAATAAAAATAAAAGCCAGTAAGTTCCTAATAGGTCATGTTAAATATATTTACCACCAAAAAAATGGCGTTTTTATAAACAAAATGAGTTTTTTTTAATATCAATTACTGTTCTTAAAACAATTTCAATTCCAAAAATACTTTAATTTACCTTTACTAAAAATAAAAGGCTCGTTAAAGGGTTAAAACTTGTAGAATAAATAATAATTTCGCCAACTCTTCAGTAATCTCATTGATAGGGTTCATCCGCACTTGGAAAAAATTAAAAAGTGTTAGCAATATGATAAAAAAAATTTCTATTATGTTTGTAGATGCCAGAATATTCTATTTTCTCTAAGTAAATATACGTAGATCCGAAGGTGGAGGATATGAAATTTTGATACGAAAGTGGAAGATAATATTTAGAAATTTTCAACTTCCTTATAACAAAATTGAAAACAGTTTTTAAATATTTCCAGGTGCGTACGAAACCTGACCAAGAGATAATTGAAACAAAGTAGTATTTTATATGAGGCTATGGATTTTTGATACGTAGTGGTGTAAAAATAACTTGAAATCAAACTTAATAAGCTAAAAATATATTCTCCATGAGGCTATGAAACTAAAAGTAGTATTCTATAAGAGACTATGAATTTTTGATAAGTAGTGGTGAAAAAATAATTTGAAATCAAACTTTATAAACTAAAAATATATTGTCCATGAGGCTATGAAACTAAAAGTAGTATTCTATATGAGGCTATGAATGTTTGATACGTAGTGGCGAAAAAATAACCTGAAACTAAATTTAATATACTAAAAATAACTCAAACTTCACTGCCACTAGAAAATGTTCTTTTTACAATGCGGAACAATTTTGCATCGCTACAACTTGCTCGGCACAGCGAATATAAATATTCTTGAGTGATAGTCTTGTAATATATATGATTCTTGGTTATTTAAATTCGATTTATAGAGTTTTACTTACTTCTAAATAATCCAAAGGCTTATGTGTTACACCATTTTGTTACAGTTAGGTCGCGTTGAGCTTTTTATAAAATTGTCAAAGTTAACTGAAAACCTGCAAATTTTAGCTTTTAGTACTCCATCGTTTTTAAAAACATTTTATCTAGAGCCCCTGAATTAGACAGGCCGACTTATCATTTATTGTTGGAGCAAAGAGCTAACATAAGCACAGCGAATAAATATTTTCAAGTGGTAGTTTATGAATTGTAATTATTGGTTTAATAAGTTCGATTTAGTAGATTTTAATCCACCACTATCTATAAACAATACGTAGGCTTATATAATTCATCACTTTTTAGTACTTATGACATGCTTTACATTTTTAAAAGCAAGCAAATATTGTCAACTATTTGCAAATTTTACTTTGTAGTTATTTACCGTTTTTTAAATTATTATGCGTGTCCAGAGCAGTTGGCATCTCTGTAATAACATAAATAATACTAACATATCGTTAACTTGCGAGCTTGTTTGCTCCAATATTGCTTGATAGGTCAGCTCTGATAGTATAAGAGCCTTAATTTTATCGAATCCTGAGCTGTTGACATCTCTGCATAGAAGCAACTGCTTAAGTTCAAATAAATATTTTTAAATAGTTCGTTTGTTTATATTTTGCTCATTTCCAGCCAAAAAAAAAAATAATAATTCGCAACAGCGTCAAATAGTTGGAGTCTCCATCTGTAAATTAAAGGGCTGCCAACTTGCTTCGCTTCTTGTAAAAATTAATACTAGTGGTAGCTAAGTCTGTGTTTTAGAATATTATTTTTTACTAATTTAAACTTATTTTCTACACCACTATATATTAATAATTTGAAAGCTCATACGCAACACCACTTTGGTACCAGTTCTTTCACAGTGACGCTATTAAAATGTTGGCAAAATTACCAAATAATTCTGAAAACTTTGGTTTTTCAATGTCTACCACTCTATAAAATATTTTACAAAAAGCGTTGTAGTTTGCAGGCCTGAAATTATAATGTGTTTTCTCTACTTGCTAAATTTTATTGGTGATTTTCATAGGCGCTGAGACAAACAGTCACGCTTTACCCTCATGGAATGTGTTCCACGATCCACAGTATTGGCAACACTTTGAAAGGGAGGTCAGAGCGAAGGCGTGGAGTTGTCAATTCAACAGTGACATCCTACAATCGAGCCTGGAGAAGGATGCAGCCCTTTATGACGATCCTACAACCTTCAGGAAACGAAGAAATGGCGTTCAAGAGTGGGTAACGAACACCACCTTATGGATTGAGACAGCGCTGGGTGCCTGTAAGGAACTCAGCAACGGAGAGAGTGGTCAATATGTTCGACAACTTGACGAGTTAAAGATTTTGGAGGCGTTTTCTGACTATTTGGATCATTTGAATTTCTTCCAAATGGTGGCTGATAAAATGGCTTCACTAGGGCAGAGGGTTCGTATTTATTGTATTTATTTTTAAATGTGATGAACTTAAAGCATCTTGAAAAGTGAAATTAAAATTATTCAGGGTAGTTTGAACCCCAGAAACGAGGAAAAGCTGGCAGCAAAATCAGTTCATATTTACCTTGTTTTCGATAGAGGAGTATTCTCGATTTAGGGTTACCACAGACGACAAAAAAATGCAAAACGGGGTGGAAATGACACTTCACTTTAATATATTTATAACCTCTTTATTTATTCAATAGTGACGAAAACTATGACTTACGTTTTAAAGTATTCATGTTTAAAGAAAAGAATCTTCATTTTGAAACCGTCGTTGAACAGCCAACCCAATTTTTTGGGCTTACGACTACTAATGTTTAGTTGAATTCGCATGTCCACTGGCCGTGCACATGTATTTAAAAAAAATGTTTTTCTTTATTTATGTTTGTGCCGTTCATAGACTCGACCATATACCAAAACAGCTCATCTTGATGCTCTCGATCCTTTTTTTATTCAAATAAATTCTGATTCCCTCGTTTTACATTTTATTTTATAGCCGGCGTTGAACAGCAGACCCAACTTTGGGTGTATGATGACTACTAATGTTTAACTCCGTAGCCTTGTAATTTTTTAACCCAATCCAGACGAAAAAGGAATTCCTGGATCAAGTATTGGGTGAAATTTGTTTCGTGGAGGACTTTTTGATGAAACTTACTCTCATTTGCGTTACATGGAGAGGAAAACCACGAAGACTTCCCACGGTTGGCCTGATGGCAAGAGGAATCTAACCCATGATCCGTTTACCACTGAGTATATTTTAAATCAGCACTGTGGTTGTTGCCATCCAGTGCGGAATTCGTATCGACCAGCCTTCGCTGGGATTCGAACCCGGTTCACCTCATTGGAAGACTAACGTTCTATCCCCTGAGCCACCATGGCTCCTGTGAGATACTATTACAAAGAACAATTGTTCCATTTAACAATTATAAAGAATCATTGATTACCTAATTATTCCGTTCATATCACATTTTTAAATAAGGGAAATCGAAACTTATATGACTACTACTGAGGATACTAAACTTTTGCGAAAAAGCAATATTTCGTAGCTATGAAAAATTTTCCCGAATGACAAAAGTAGTAGAACATTTATGCTTTGATAAATATTATATTTCGTAGTGTTGGACACCACCTTTTAGTTTCAAAATATTATAATTGATTAATTTCAGGTTTTCCAATTTTACGTCAAACAATCACTCTGTACACTCTAACATACTGTAAATCGTCCCCAGAGATGTTATTGATTTTTTGTCGTCTTAATTTGAAGTATATAACGTAACTTAATGTGAAATGTATAACGTATCTTTTAGCGTAAAAGTAGCGACTGAAAATTATTGCACGATTTTGCCTATTTATTATAAATCGGGTATAATTTAAATGGACTATTTTAATAACCTCTTATCTAAAAGATAATTACTGATAACTTAATTGAAGTAATTTTCAAAATTTTCTTACTGAGACAAGGCATAGGAATTTTCCCATGATACCCTTAGATACAATTTTACCTCGGCCTCAGTCGGGCTAAAAATTGGTTCAATATAGGTCGTATAAGACCATGCACTGAGGATCCAATAACGGGATGTCTCAATGTTGGTTCAGATTGCTTTCAATATTGGAACATGATTAGTTTTTATCTAGGACCAATATTATAAAATATAGCCCATAAGTGACCAAGATAGAATTGAAGCGTAGTCCATTATTGAAAGCCATTCTGGGATCAATTTAAAAAATTCTTGACTTCCTAATGTTTACCTAATATTAAAGGTCTATAAAGATCCAACATTGGAAATAATATTGCTCCATTTTTGAGAGCCGTTCTAGCACCAATATTAGAAGATCTAGATACCTCAATATTTACCCAACATGATATAACTATAGACTAGATATAAATGAATCGTGGTTCATTCTAGAAGGCTATTCTAGGACCAATATTATAAGATCGAGACATTCCAATATTTTCCCAACATTATAAGCCTATAAGGTGACTAAATATAAATGAATCTTGGTCCATTATAGAAAGCTGTTCTAGAATCAATATTAAAAAATCTAGACATCCCAAAGCTTACTCAACATTAAAAGTTTTTAAGGGTCCTACATTGAAAATAATATTGATCCATTATTGAAAGCCATTCTAGGACCAACATTAAAAAATCTTGACATCCCAATATTTATCCAATATTGAAAGTCTATAAGGGTCCAGCATTGAAAATAATATTGATCCATTTTTGAAAGCCATTCTAGCACCAATATTCTAGACACCTCAATATTTACCCAACATTTTAAGACGATAAGGGGCCTTGATATAAATGAATCATGATCCATTATTAAAAGCCCTTCTATAACCAATATTAAAAGATCTAGCCACACCCTATATTTTTACAACATTATAAGCCCTTAAGGGACCTAGAAAGAAATGAATCGTGTTCCATTATTGAAAGCCATTCTAGGACCAATATTAAAAAATCTTGACATCCCAATATTTACCCAATATTAAAAGTCTATAAGTGTCTAACATTGAAAATAATATTGGTCCATTTTTGAAAGCCATTCTAGCACCAATATTAAAAGATCTAGACACCTCAATATTATAAGACTATAAGGGGCCTAGATCTAAATGAATCATGGTCCATTATTGAAAGCCTTTCTAGGACCAATATTAAAAGATCTAGACATTCCAATATTTTCCCAAAATTATTAGCCTTTAGGCTAGATATAAATGAATCGTGGTCCATTATGAAAAGGCATTCTGGGACTTATTAAAAAATCTGGACATCCCAATGTTTACTCAATGTTTAAAATTTTTAAGGGCCCTACATTAAAAGTAAAATTGATCCTGAATATTGAAAGACTTTCTACGACCAATGTTAAAAGATCTAGCCACCCCTTATATTTACCCAACATTATAAACCTATAAAGGACCTAGAGAGAAATGAATCATGGTCCATAATTGAAAGTCATTCTAGAACCAATATGGAAAAAGTTTAGACATCCCAATTGACTTAAATGGAGTCCATAACTATCCAGCCCAACTGCAACATTTGAATCAAGCATTTGTATTACGAAACATCATATGAAAATTTCTGTTCTAATTTTTTTTCCATCACAGGTGAAACCTCTAAGCCAGGACTCATCAGGAATCCACGACATCGATAAACTAGATCCCATCATGTTGGTTGGTTACTCAGAGAAATTCGAGGACATGATGAACACTTCTATTTGGAATGTGTGCGTGGACAGGCACACCAAAGTGAACCCACACCACCAGGCGCACTGCCTGTGGCACGGCTGCTGCCGAGATAAGAATAGCTGCACGTTCTGTGAGGGTGTGAAGACCATAGCCCTCCGCGAGATGGTCTGTGACAAAGTGTCCAGAAGAGTTCAGAAAAACTTGGGTGGGAAACTTTCTAAAGATATGTGGGACGTGGACATCGCCTTCTTCGTCGGCCTTCCAGAGGATTGGCTCGCGAGAGCGAAAAGCATGATGTTGGAATTAAAAGGAAATGATACCTACACTTAACTTATATATGTAAAATTTGGAATATAGTAGTAAGGAACTGTATAGCAATAGTAGGTACTGTATATAAGAAAGAAATGGTTCGTCTAATAAAAATAATAGTCATAGAATTGTTTAATTTTTTTCTAACCTTAGTAAGGTATCTAGTTAATTAACATTATAGGGTATATGGAAGTATAAACTACAGTAGAAGGGATAATATGAATTGAAGGAATAATGCACGCTTGTTTTTCCCCTATCTTGCTTTTAGATGCATAGGTAGTTGTGCAATTCGCAATCTTTATTGCTTATCCAACTATCCTTAAGCATTTGTTGCATTATTTTTTGGTCATTCTGTATGCTATTTCAATAGTTTATATAGTGTATGATTTTTTTCAAGTTGTGAAATTGAAACCCTGTAACAAACAAAAACCACTGATCCAAGAGAACTGCAGAAACTAGGAGTAGATGCGTGGCCAATGAAGCCATTTCCGTAATGATGGTGTAACTAGCGCTTAAAAATATGGAACTGGAATGATGTTGAAGAGAGATGATGCTGAATCTCTCCATGTACTGGATACCCGGAGGTAAATGGCTAAAAGAAGGTGATATGCAGTATTCCAACTTGATTTCTGATGTAGAAGATTTTGGGGATCGAATAATCTAAGCGACCTTAGGATCATTAAAAAGACTCTTTAGATCTTAAGTCCGTGCAAGTTTTGAAGCCTTATCCCGGAGGGAATCAGGCTTTCTCCTCGACGGTTTCTTCCTGTATTCACATACAGTATCCAAGAGAACTGAAATTTCATCACAGTATGCTCCTTAAGTAATGAAAATATTTTAGGCGTGGTTAGAAAAAACTTTAAATCTCACTGATAGGTGACACTGTAAGTTAACAGAAACTAAAAGTGTTGTCAATGCGATGAAAACAACAGACTAAGAAAAAGAAAACTTTTTTACACATATCAAAAACATACGGAACGCAGTAATTGGGAAAATGAATTGCAAACTCCCTTTCGCCCAACCTTAGTGACTTTAATACTGGGAAACTTCCAGGAAACACCACCTCTGTGTGGCTACCACCTCTATTTACAACCTAACTTTTGAGAAGAACGGAATTTTTTCCATAGACTTTGTGTTGAAGAAAACCTTAGGGAGAGGCTATTAAAACCTCTCCCAGTGACCGGGAGACCTCCGAACGGGAAAGGTTAAATAAAGAAACACAAAATATATATATAAAATATTAAAAAAATAAATAAGAAAATTCAAATGTATTCAAAATATTTCTGAGTGACTCATATTTAGAGAGCTCTTTTTAACCATTTCAGTTAGAGATTGGCAACCTTATGTTACAGTCTGAGTGTAATAAAGACGATGCTATCAATGATTTAGTTTCAAAATTAAAATAGGAAACAAAAGTTACTTTAGAAAAAAAACTAGACATTTCAAACAAACCTCTAATTTTTTAAAGTAAATTAATTTTTATGATATAAAACTAAATGCAGATTTACACAAAAACATAACTGTTCATTTATTTATAATAGTTCTAACATTTTGGATTCAATTGATTTAACCTCTAAGAATGACCAACCTCCAATAACGACCATTTTACTGTGGAACAGAGGGTGGTCTTTCCCGAGAGGTTTCACTGTATTTATATAGGATTAAGTTTTGTAACAGTGACTAAAAAATGTTCCATTAATTTGGAAGCATACAGTTAAAACAGTGTTTTTTCTGTATCATAAGTTTTAATTTCACTATTATTATTATTTAAAAATGTGATATGAACCGAATAATAAGGTAACCAATGATTCTTTATAATTGTTCAATTGAACAATTATTCTTTATAATAGCATCTCATAACAGCCATGGTGGCTCAGGGGATAGAACGTTAGCAAATGAGGTGACCCGGGTTCAAATCCCAGCGATGGCTGGTCGATAAGAATTCCGCACTGGCTCGCAACAACCGCAGTGCTGATTTAAAATATCCTCAGTGGTAAACGGATCATGGGCTAGATTCCCCTTGCATCAGGCTAACAGTGGGAAGTTTTCGTGATTTTCCTCTCCACATAACGCAAATGCGAATTAATTTCATTAAAAAGTCCTCCAAGTAAATTTCTCCCAATACATGATATAGGAATTACCTTTTCTTCTGGATTGGGTTCAAAATTACAAAGCGTAAACCCAAAAAATTGCGTCGGCTCTTCAACGACGTTTATAAAATAAATTATTAAAAAAATATAATCTCAGAGATGATTTTTGATATTAAAATCTGGATGTCTTGCTGGCAAATTCAGCTGATGAATTCCGGGAGAATCACTTATCAGAAAGGCATTTAATGGTCGCGCATCAATGTCCATACGAAGTCAAATCAGAGCAAGCTGCCCTTCAAAAATACCAAACATGTGGGACTCTAAGATCTCATCTTTATGCCCTTTTAAAGTGCCTCTATCAAGCATAAAGAAGAGTTTGAGTCCATTTAACATGATTTCAGCTCAGACCACAAAATTTCCACTGCCATATTTCCACTCAGCTCAGCCACAAATATCCCCCAGAACATCTTTAATATAACTCTTTTACAAGAAAAAAAACTGGATATTTCCAAGTCTAACAGAGATCTCCAAAGTTTCTGAATTCACATGAAATATCTTTCTAAAGACGTATGATTTCTACTATGTTTAGACACTCCATCGAATGTTTAGACGTTGTGACATCTAATGTATATTCCAGAAAAATCTGACAGATATATGTGAATAACCACAGATATCCAAGGGATATCCATTACGTAACATTGATATCTAAGACACTTAAACAAGATCTCAAAGCAGGTAGCTGGTGTGAAAATGCGGGAGTAAAAAATAGTAAGGCGTAATAAGGTGAGTATGCGTGATGAAAAAATGGTAACTAAAGGTCAGGACCTATCAGTGAGGAGAACGCATTTTCTATAATAAGTGCTCCAATCTTAAAGCTATGACTCATAGACTAAGTCATAACTGCCCTCTTCACAGTAATAAGAACTCCTCTTTCTTAAAACCTGGAGATTCGTAAAAGTCATCCATGCGGTGGAGGTAGAGGAATTAGGAAAGTGACATTTTCGAGGGTTATTATTAAGGGAATTTATTAATATTGGAAAATTATATAATGTGTTCGCATCAATGTGGTTTCGTTCAATGTAACAGAATTGTTTTTACTTTAACTGTGGCATAACTATTCTACAATAATTATTCTACACTACGGTCAGTGTGCAGGTGGGTGACCACTTGGATTAGTCTGCGTGGGGACCGAGGGTGCGCAGTATTGATCCTCGTTAAACTGCTCGACTTCGCGTGCAGGTCGTCGGGCTACCGTAGCGGGGGTGCCATCCCCTCTGTAGAGGATCAAAATTGTGATGGCATGTCTTCGGAGTATCCTCAGGGATGTTTCCCAGACCGTCGCCAATAGCCCATTGTGCAGCTCTAGTGCGATGTAAATAAACTGCAACTACAACTCTTTACAGTTTAAGTAAACTTAGAATGTGTTACTACAAATTTTGTGATATCAGTCAAGAATTTAAAAAAAAAATTTAATACGATTTTATTCCGAATAAATCAATCAGTCTGTAGAAATCTTGTATTTATTTGATTTACCTGGTAGTTATCGCTTCTTTATTAATTTAGTTAAATTATTTTATTATGAAATGAAATGGGCAACATGAACTAATCTTTTATTCATCTTTGATTTAATCTTTAAATTAATTTTTTACTTTGGGAGTTTGGCTTTATTTAAACTAATTTTTCAACAAAAAAATTCACTTATCTCTCATGGCTCTTCTAAATTAAGCTTTAATAACGTATATCGAAGAATACAACTCAAATTCAATTGTAATTAACATTTAGATGATTAATTTGAAAATGGTTCGTAGTAAAACGACACCGAGATATTTATATCGAATTTATCTGCTGCAGCGGTTCCCAAATGGTGTTCTGCAGAACACTGGGATTCCATGGAAGGGTCACAGAGTTTCCGAGAATGAGGATTTTTTTTTTACCAGTTTATGATTTAGGATGGGCTATTGGCGACGGTCTGGGAAACATTCCGGAGGATGATCCGAAGACATGCCATCACAATTTTGATCCTCTGCAGAGGGGATGCCACCCCCGCTACGGTAGCCCGACGACCTGCACGCGAAGTCGAGCACTTTACGGTAGCACAGTTTAACGAGGACCAACACCGCACACCCTCGGTCCCAACGCAGGCTGATCCAAGCGGGTCACCCACCCGCACACTGACCGCAGCCAGTGATGCTTGACTTCGGTGATCTGATGGGAACCGTGTCTTAACAATCAGTCCACTGCGGGACCGGGGTTCGAGTATGATTGCCGGCGTGAGTATTTTTTTAAACTTATCTGTATTCAATGATGTTCGGTTGTTTATTTACGGAATGCTTCGACCAGTTTTAGTGACCATTGGGTCCTTGCTGCTCATACCAGTGGATTGTAAGAATTCACAGATCGACAGCATCAAATGACTACTCATTAAAATAATGATTGAATCTTTTACTTTTTGAAGTAATAATACATTATTGCATTAGGAGGAATTTTAAGGTAAATTTTTAATAATATATGATGGCATCAACATCATGTCAATTAGGATAGGATATAAATACAGTAAAAGTTCGCTATAATAGTATTTCCGCTATAACGAGGTTATTGTTATTAGCAAACGCACACATTTAATGTTGTGAATTTTTTTTGTTTGATACTCTTATTTGATTTAAAATGCACACCTAGAAACATTTTTGCCCACATATTCTTCTTATTAAATGCCAGGCTTGTTATATCGAGTTTTTATTGTACTAAAAAAATTTTTAAAAAAGAAATGTGAGTAGAAAATTGGGAATAACTCTGGCACAGCAAAATGGAATCAATAAAAAAATCCTTCACAGTTCCAAGGCTAAAGATGCCACAACATGTTTGAATCAAATTTTTTATTTACATAATAATCTTATACAAATTACTTAGATAAAAAATCTTTAAACTATAAATAGACATAACAAAATTTACACAAATCAACATGATTTCAGTATTTACTACAAAAGTGATGTTAGTATTTTTTTTTTAAATATTTCTCAATAGGACAAATAAATTAATGTCAATATTTCATAATGAATCTCAGATTACAAATACATTTATTCATTAATCAATTATTAATGAAATTAAAAAATAACACATAAGTGAAATGGGTAAAGTTTCACTATAACACAAATTGAAATTTATTACTTCTTTATTAAAACTAGTTAAAACTTGAATAATCCCAAGAAAACTGATATGAAAGATGTACTTGTCAATTAAAAAACTTCAGAAAACGTAAGACAGTATTATTGACTATGAAATCGCAGTGGCTGGCACCTCTTCATAATTATTAACTTTTTACTGAATTTTTATTAATTTGATTAATTTTCGCTTAAGCTTTCATTTATTCTACAATATAGTATGCCAGTAAAGACATGTTTTATTGAGCCAATATATTTAAGATATTTTAGGGAAAAATGTCTTGGAATAAATATCAAATTTAACTTACAATAAACTATTTGTAATAATTTTCCCCCTCAGAAAAAATAGATTTAAAAAAAAATTGGCATAGTTAGGTAAAATTTCTTTTAAAATTTTACATAAATGCTAACTTCATATAAAAAAAATTTTTTCTTTACATTATTTTCAAGAATACCTTAAAAATATTTTCATTGCACATGAAAGTGATTTTCAAAAATAATAAGAATTTGTAAATTATTTGTAATCAATAAGAAAGTTATTAAACATAATTGTTTTCAAAACATTATCTCTACTCGCGTTTAATATAATTTACATGTACAGTAAAAACTATGGCAATTTTTAATGTTGCTATGCTAGTTTTTGGCATTGCTATTATATTGCAAGAACTTTAATTGGTCAAATATTCTGTCGTTCTGTTTTGCCATTATTCTTGTAACTTCATGATCCTGAGCTCATAGAACTTATGGTCCTTATCAGCAAAAGAACTCAACAAAATATGATCAGATATCATCGTTATTAAGGATATATATTTACCATTTAAAATATTTTCTAAATAAATGACAATTCAATGGTGAAAGACTATATGGGAGATCACAAGGGAGTCATGTTGCATCGAATTATCCCTTATTTGGGAATTCACAAAACATTTTAAATGATAAAAATTTCACTAATAATGATGACCACAAATTGCACTTGGTTGAGTTTTTTTGTTGATAACGACAAGAAGTGCAGAAGCATGAAGTTACCAAAAAGATGGCAAAAGATTGTCAAACAGAATGGAAGATAATTGATTGAAATATCATTCATGTAGAATAAAACCGAATTTTATTTCACATTAAAAAATCAAAATCTAAACTTTCTTGCTAACCTTAAAAGTTTTTTTTAATATTGTTATGGGATTTATTAGCGCCCTTTTGCATGGATTTGAATCACTTTGAGAAACAAGAGTCGAGTAAACAGTGCACAGTAGGGTTTTCAAAGTTACAAACAAAATGGTTACTATTTCGACTCAATAAACAAGTAAAAAGAACTAAAAAAAAGTTTTTTGATTACCCTTCTTATTTCAGATATATTATGTACAAACTTTTAAGCCTTATTTAAAATGTCGTTCAATCATATTTCTTTTTCCTGCATTTATTGATATCGAACAAAATAATTTACAAAAAGTACTAGAAAAATAAATACTTATTTATTAGCTAGGTCCCAGATAAAACTTTGCTGAAATTAGCAAGCTTTATCACTAATGCATTCTGCTGTTTAGTTATTTGATACAGATGGACTTACATTTTATTACATTCAATTAACGGGAAAAAAATGAAATATAAAGGAAAAGAAATCAATTTAAGCAGCTGGCATAACATCGTATATATCTATTAAAATTACTGAAAATAAATTCAACTTAAGATGCAGTTTAAAAATAATAAGCTAAGTTCATTTACTTGAAACTGTATCACAGTAACTATTCCTTTTACTAATAAATAATATTTTAAAATAAAAAGCAAAATTAAAAAAAAAATGGTTAGCCATTCACAACCCATAGACCAGTGATTCTCAACCACTGTGCTGCGACACTTTTGCATGCCGCCAAATTCTTAAAATGTGCCGCCAAATATTAGAAATGATACAATAAAAATTATAATGCCTTTTTTATTAAGAGTAAAGTTTAAATTAAAGAAAAGTGTATATATATACTTTTTATAATTTTTTCGCGCTTTAACCACGTGAACAACTTTGTTGGCGATTGTCTTGTCTCTGACAATCTTAAAATAAGATGGAAGTATTTAAATTGTATATGACACACAATTTTAAAAAATGGTGTAAGAGCTAATCATTAAAGTAAGTTATGCAATTAATAAGCAAATTAACAAAGGATAACTAAAAAATATTTATAAAAAACAAATTAACAAAGGATAACTAAAAAAATTAAGCTAACAATTAATAATTAGTAAAAAAACTAGTTAACAAGAAATCACAAAAAAATAACAGTTAATGTAAAAAAACCTAACAGTTAATAACTATAGAAAACTAGCTAAGAATTAATAACTAGCAAAAAACTAAATAACTGTTACTAACTAATAAAAAATTAGTCGAAAGAAATAATTCATCCCTTAATAAATGTGCTTTTGTAGTACATATTATTTTATTTCACATTCAAAATTATTATCACAAACTATTTAACACAGTGTAAAATAGGTAATTAAACAACTTTTAATCTAATTTATTTCATTGTGTGCCGTCAAATTTTGAAATCGTTAAAAGTGTGCCGCAACAAAAAAAAGGTTGAGAATCACTGCCATAGACAATGCACCCCATGAATTTTATTATTTTTTTTAATATATAAACCATAGACTAAAAAAATATTATAAATNTATTATCACAAACTATTTAACACAGTGTAAAATAGGTAATTAAACAACTTTTAATCTAATTTTTTCATTGTGTGCCGTCAAATTTTGAAATCCTTAAAAGTGTGCTGCAACAAAAAAAAGGTTGAGAATCACTGCCATAGACAATGCACCTCATGAATTTTATTATTTTTTTAATATAAACCATAGACTAAAAAAATATTATAAATATTATTTCCATATTTATTTTAATATATAAATATAGAATTATTATGAATACTTTATAATATACTGAAAATTATTTTATTTCATGCTTGTTTCTCAAAACTTACTGTTAGAAATGAACCTTGCAATGTTTACAATAGTTGTGAAACGCTTCGAATCGAAAGAAACGCTTTTTATAATGAATACAGCAGGTTTTTTTCAAATTATTTGAAAGTTTAGTAAATTTTTTTAAAAAGTAGCCACAGTTAAAATGCTACAACCTGCCATGTGATGAAAAAAAAATTTCTTTTTAATTTTGCTTTATACCTTGAAATAAAACTTTTAAAACTTGGCAATCATTTTGGTGCAGAAATTTTCATTTGGAATCCAGTAAACAAATAAGTGGATAAGAATATTAAATAAAAGCTTCAAAAGTAATGCCTTTTATAATTAAAATTAAGTTTTTTTTAATTATATAAAAGTGCAATATTTTTTAAGAAAGTGGCCATTGTTAAAATGCTACAACTGCCCATGTGCCCATAAAATTTTTTTTTAATTTTGACTTTGTACTTTGAAATAAAACTTTAAAAACTCGGCAATAATTTTGGTGCAGGGATCTTCCCCTGGAATCCAGTCAACGAATAAGTACAAATAAGAATATTAAACATGTCTGAACAAATAACAAGCATGTAATTAAATAAATAATTTAATTGGAATCTTAGACTACTCAACTAACGAGAATGAGTCAGGTCTTCGAATTCTGGAAGGTGGTGCTGAAACTTCAGGAGGCAGTGGCGTGCTACCCGCTAGATTAGGCACAAAGAAGTGGAAGCTTTTTCCATTTGGAGAGGGATTCACAATCATCACAGTTTCATTCCCTCCGCTCATTTCTGGCGTTATAGGAATGGACAATATTCTATTTGAAGAGGTATTTAACGTTGTAACAAGTGGACTAGATGAAGATCTCACTAAACTGGGAGAGGCCTGAATGTTGTAAGAAGGACTTCCAACATTTGCGAGTGGTGCATCACTCTGCATACGAGAGTAAGTTTGTTGCCTAAGTTGTCTAACAAACCGCGGCTCATCACAGGAAGTTGACTCTCGTACGCAGGTCGGATCACTTTCTGGTTCCATCACAGGAGTATAGTTAACTGACGATGGCAGTAAGCAGTTTTGGTTATTTTGCGGTTGTGTACGAGAGTGAGTGTGCTGCCTAGGTTGTCTTACAAACCGTGGCTCGTCCCGCGAAGTCGACGACTCTCGTACGCAGGGTGGATCAGTTTCTGGTTCCATCACAGGAGTATAGCTAAACGATGATGGAAGTGAACGTTTTTGGTTATTATCAGGCGATCCTTTAAGAGCTCCTTTAGTTTTTTGTCTTCTGGACACAGCAGGTGTCGTGACAACATCAGTTGCCCCTTCTGATAAAACCTGCTCATCAAGAATACTGATGACGGTGAGAGATTCTGGATCATTATAATCAGTTCGTACTTCCTGCTCAAATTTAACAGGCTGTGGATTGGCACTTTTGCATTTTGGTAATTTGACATTGGGTTTTACATTGAGCTTTCTTCCTCTCTGATAAGCACTTTTAGTACTAGAGTCGCTAGAGGATACAGAAATCGAGGGTTTGGATGCTATAGTTTTTTCAGTTTGTTTATTTATAGGTTCATTTTGCAAAGTCGATTTAAATTTTTCTTTCTTAACCGATATTATGTCTATTGGATCACGGACTACAGTTTCGGAACAGCCTATAGATTCCACATTGGGAGAATCATTGCATGATGAAAGAGCTGTACTTTCTGAACTCACATTTTTAAATTTTTGTAATTTTACATTGGGTTTTATATTGAGTTTTCTACCTCTTTGAAGAGTAGCTTTAGGATTAACTGGACTGTTGGAAGATTTGGAAATCGGGGGCTCAGGTGTGGTAGGTGTTTCTGTTTGCTTATTTGCAGGTGAAAGAAATTCGTTTCTCATGGGAAGAGAAGGTGATCCTAATTTCTCTTTTTTTATTGACAATATTTCTAATGGACCATGATCAGTTTTTGGAGATTCAAGTATAGAGTTCGAATTAAGAGGACTTTTGCTTGCTAAAGAAATCATTTCTTCTGGGATTGGTAACTTTTGAAGTCTAACATAAGAATATGTTGATAATCCTACAAATACAAAGGAAGAATAGGATATATAAATAAAAAAAAAACGTAAAAACTAAGAAAATCAATGAGTTTTTTTATTTACTGCGCATAAGCTGCAAGTATAAAGAAATCATAAAATAAGTTAAAGTGTATAAGTTATGGAAAAAAACATGGAGAATAATAAAATAAAGATTAATAAAAAGAGGAGGAGAAAATTTTTTAAAATAAGATATTTTTAAAAAATATTGAAATTTTTCCTTTTTTTAATATATATATATACGTATATAAAGTTGGAAAACAAAATAATGAAAAGATATAATCTTGTCATGAGCTCACATGATTATGTCCGCAAAAAGGAATACTTTCTAATATTGTATTAATATAGCCAAAGCAAAATATATCAATACAATAGTGTATTGATTGATACATTTTGCTTCGGCTATATAAATACAATATTAGAAAGCACTGCTTTTTGCGGATATAATCATGTGAGCAATGACGAGGTTATATCTTTTAAGCTATTTAATTTGTAATAACTATAATTTTTATTTCTTCTTAAAATCAAACTCCAGCTTAAACTCACTTTCTGCCAGGTGAATCAGATTAATGAGAGTTATACAAGAACACAAGTTACAATAGTAAATGACTCACTTTTAAAGTTAATTTTCAATGTTAAAATAGTATCAAATGATAATTACCAGTATATTCTGTGGGTGACTCCTCAGGATTAATGGATGATTCTAAGCAGACATTCTCGTTGACTAGAAAAAATCATGTAAATACTAAATATGATGATCAAAATAGAAAACAGGTTACTTAAGTCATCAGAGAAATTCAGCACTTCTATAACTCTATTTACAAACATATGGTTTCTGAATTAACTTCATACCATCCCAAGAGAAAAATTTTCTACTACGTTTGTGTTTTTCAGACATAAAAAGAAAACATTTTAAAATTCGTAATATAAGTTAATGATTCTAAATCTTTTAGAATCATTAACTCATTAATAAGTTAATGATTCTAAATCTTAAATTCTTTGATCTTTTAGTTTTTGCTATATAAAGTTCTGCCGACCTCTGAATTAAAAAAGATGCAATTACTTATCTAAGTTTAGGGCTTTCTTTATTATAGAGAACTTTGTTTATACCTCTTTTAGTAGTTGTATGAGATGATTAATCATGGTGAAAAGCCAGAACTGTCACAATATATAGCATGGATATATATCTTACCTAGTGATTCCATGTATTTATCTATTTTCTCATAGATTATATATATATTTTCAAACATTTTAATCTTTCCTGGTGATTACTAATAGTTAATATTAAACGTTTAGTTTTTGGCATCAAATTCATGTAAATTAGATTGCAGGATAAATACTGCTGGGTGTCCATTTCTTGCTTTCTATGCTTTTCTTCTTCGCCAATCTAACTTAAGAATCCACTGCAGTGATCAGAAGTAGTGACTTGATGATTCACTGGCAGATGAACTTTATTTTAGTAAGCCACTGTGCTGTTTGATGGATGTGAAGCCATTAGCTTCACTAAGATCTAAAATTGAATTCTGCTTGTCGACAATTGTGAATCTATATATTGCAAAGAGTTATCCACTAGTGGCTTCAGTTCCTACAAATTGCCACTAAATTTGCCATGATGACTGTATCGATGAATTGGTGAAAATGTCTTTCTTTTCCTTTTATATTCTCGTTTCGGCAGATGGTGGTCCGGCGGACCACTGTTTATTATTTTATGCTGGTTCGACTCCGATTTTAGTGGTCACGGACCAACGGACCACCGTTAATTTTTAGCCCTGATTATGGCTTTTGAAATCACATGAATATGAAACTAGATATACGATTTTGAAAATGAGAAAATTCAAACTGGGGCAACGAATTTTTAAAATGCGTAAATACAAATATGAAAAGCTATGTTTGATATTAAAATTGTCTGAATAAGAATCGAGATATTAGCAGATTCCAGGCTCGGGACCTCTAAAAGGCTTGTCAAAAGCAGTGTCGTTTGAACTACGAAAATCGGATCTATCTGGAGGGCGGTAAAAAATTCACAAAATCTTATCTGCTGCGTTTAAAAAGGGAGAAAATAGCTAAAATAAGAATGAGAAAGGATTGGTAGCTATGTAGTTTGAATTTTCTGCTTCTCTTTGAAAATCGGTGAATTTTCTGAAAAAGCGGAATACTTATAAAAAAAAGTGAAATGTTTAGAAAATCTGAATTTTTGATAAAAAAGCTAAAATTCAAGAGATAAAAGTGAAAAAAGTGGAAACTCGCTAAAAAGCGGAAAAATCTCATCCCTGTTCTCTGTTTACTTCAGAAATCATTTGCTCTGAATAAAAATAAATAAACTTTCGAACAACTTGATTAAATTTTAATGATTTGCAGGGCCATTCTATCGTGGAGTATAAACAGCATTGTCGTCCCATTTAAGTTTATTTTTTAAAAATTTTGATGACTTGTTTTTCAGTTTTCTTACAATTTTGATAGCTAAGATTACAATAAAGTTTTTTCCTCTATAAAAAAATAGTTTTCAATTCTTTCTGTACAGTATCTGTAACAAATTACAGTCATATATGCTTCTTATGTGTACATACATAGGATCACAATAATATCAGGATACTCTCAGACAGTCTCAGCTCCATACAGTACTTATCGCATTGGAGGAAGGTGAGAGGCAAAAGAGGAGCTTCAACCCTGCACAAACTTAAATTCCTCTCACGACTGCGTGAAGTCCACCTCCAGTGGATCCGGTTCTGGGCAATGATATCGCCGACACTCTGGCTAAGGAGGGGACAGAAGAAACTTCGATGAGTCCAAATTCATTTACCTTCATGGAACTGGCATCGAAAAAGAAAAAAGAAGACAATGTTTCCTGGATCATACCCCTCAAACATCACTGGTACCAGAGCACCCATCCAGGAGGTGCACTCAACATTTGGTGCAACCGCAAGGATCAGATGGCGCTTACCAGGCCTACCAGAGGCCACCTTAAGTCTATTTCTTTAGAGGGTAGTGTTAAAATCTTCCCAAACTGCCCCAGGTGCCACAACACGCAGGCTTCTTCACAACATATCCTGGACTGGACAAGAGAGACATTCTAGAAAACCCATTTTTGGTGGCCGACTTCCTTCGGGTCATAAATTTCATGAACATTGTTTAGCCCTGCTAATTTTGGAGATTAGGAAGAAGATGTGTATATACACACATATATAAACATCATATGCCTATAATAAGTGTCTACTTATCATTATATCTTTAGTTGTATATTTAGTAGAGTTAGTGAGCTTCAAAATTTTCTATAAAAATTAATATCCCTATAATTAAAAAAGTTGGGAACAGTTGGTTTACTGTATGCTTCTTTAGAAATAAACTCAACCATTTGTATTAATCAACACTTATTAATTAAAGTACGACAATAACTATGAAAATCATATCAATTACCACTTTCTTCAGCACGTATGTTGCCTTCTGCATTATTTTCTAAACTAGATGATGATTGCAAATAAATATTTGAGTTATCTAAAAATAAATAAATAAATAAAATAAAAAAACCGCCTTTAATTTATGATGGAAGGAAACAAATATATAAAGCTAACTATAAATATTCAACATTCATTACAAACTATAATAGCTTCCCTCCCCCCACCTATAATGCTTCAATAAAGGTATAGTTATTAATAATGAAATTTGATTATCATTAATAGATTATGCACATTCATTTTCATTTAATAAAAAATTCATTTTTAATTCCTTTAGTCTTGCTCAGCTTAATGTAAATTGTTTTTAATTATTATTATTTTTCATTTTTTTACCGTTTCAACATTTATAATTCAACATTTATAATTTCACAATGTCAATAGATCTAAGGATAAGAGCAGGAGAAAACAAGATAAAACATAGATATTTGTAAGTTGCCTACTGAGATGAAATAGTTGTTGTAACTTACAGGCTAAAATGTATACTTCATATAATATTAATTGAATTGACACATACCTTGTAATTTGCAGAAAAAAATGTAGCCTGTCAAAAATGTAGAATATGACTAATAACAGTATAAATAAATTGGTTTAATAGAAAATACAATACCAACCATTCGGATTATATATATCTTCATCAGTCAAAGCATTTATTTGAACTTGAATTTCACAATAATCATCTGTAAATAAAAAAAGATTTTGATAGATATTAAGATGGGTCAAAAATACTTTAAATTCACTAATGTTAGTGATACACATTTTGTATATATTAGAGCAAGTAATTTTTTTTTTTTTAATTTCGGAACATTTCAGTGCGAAAATTTACTTCTTGTAATAATAATTTTTAATATTTTAATTCTTTACCTTTGTGCAACATTTTAGAAATAAACAAAGTTCACCCATTTTTCTTCATTTTTACCTCCCTTATTATGTTTCAGAACAAAAGAAAACTAGTGAAGTGAAGATAGTTGCACATCGCGTCCCACCTACAATCTACCCAGCCAACCATTCAATTTTTTTTGGTAGGGTATTTACAGCTGCTAATAAAGATTTTAATGAAGTAGGGTTCATTAGATTAATGTATTGTTAACGTTCCTTTTTGTTTCCACTACACAACTAAAGTCTGATTTTACTTTAGAGAAATGAGGCATAATGTATTCTGAACTTTCCCGCTGTTCGGATACTTTCTTTTCCATCTTCATGTTCACATATTTCATCCAATGATTCTGTCACATGTTTGAAACACCTTCAGAGTGACAGAAAAACTTAGGTACTTCTCTATTGTGCATAGTGTCAGGATTGATGAGTGATTTAGTATCATTTTCATTTAAGTCTTACAGCATTGAAAGAGGAAATACAGCATAAAAATTATAATTAATGATTTCAGAGCCTTGATAGCTCAGGGGATAGAGTGCTTGCTCAACGAGGTGTATTGTATTGGAATCCCAGCCATGACTGGTCAATATGAATTCCCCACCAGGCTTGCACTGACCACAGGGCGGATGTAAAAATATCCATATCATAGGCTAGAGTCCTTTTGCAATCAGGCTAACTGCGAGAGGTTTTGTGGTTCTCCCCTTTACGTAACACAATTATGGTATAGTTCCATCAAAAAGTCCACTCAGAAAGCAATATTTGACCCAATACTTTATCCAGGATTTCCCTTGTCTTGTGGATTGGGTTAAAAATTACGAGGCCATGGAGTTGAACATTGGTAGTCACAAATTCAAAAAAATCAGGACGGCTGTTCAAGGACAGTAATTAAAATAAAAACCGTCATGAAAAGATTTAGGACACTCGCATTAATAGACATAGTAGAAAGGACATGCTTCCTATCATGTTCTGTATACTTTGCTTTTTCTTATATGGAGAGATCACATCGCATGAAACACGTAATTTTATCACTTTTTAAACAGTCTATCTTAGGAAGTCAACAGTTTAAATTAAACGATTAAACTCAGCTGTCGGAAAGAGTAAGGAAGAAGATAACTAAAAAAGGAAATACCTTCTTGGGAACTTTGAGACAAAATTCTTGTTTTCTTTTTTCTCATAATTGGTGATGCTTCATCATCTTCAATTATTGCATTATCTAAAGAGTTAAATGAAATGTTTATCAGGAAATGAAATGTTTAAAAAATATTGCATATTTCTAATAAAAGGTCGAGAATCAGAGGAAAATTTTTGAAATTGTAAACAGGAGTAAGAGATTGGTTTATAATTGAATCCTTTAACTTCTCAAAATTCCACATAAACATTAACAAAAATACTTTTTCCCAGCTTAAGCAGTAGCGATAGATCAGAAAATTTCACAAAGAGGCACGCACAAAACGCAAAAATACAGACAAACAAAATATTTAAAAATATAAATTGATAAAAGAAACATATAAAGAAGAAAGGAAAAGAACATGTTTTAGTAAGATTTTCTTCTACCGCTCATTTTTCCTAATAAAACAACAAACAGAAAATTCAAATAGCTCTTGCTGTAACCGTCTGATTGATTTCAGCTCATTGTGCACTTGAACAGCATGTGAAGTCAATTTAGACTGGTATATTGTAAGAGAGTTATTCAAGTATTATGGGGGAGGGGTTGCCATTTGCTAATTTTTGTGGACAAGGGGGATAGATAATGTAATGTACTAAAATCTAATTATCTCCACATTTTACTTAGATTAAGTAAAAAGTAACAATAAAAGTTATATTTGAAAAATTTTAAACGAAACTTAAATTTCTTCGAAGTATTCAAAATTTTATAAAATGAATTAAAATGTACAATGCACAAAATAAAAGAAGACCACCATAAGTAACGTTCGATTTAAAGATTGGATCTACACGTACTAGGACTCAAATGTAATGTTTCGAGGAGGTTACGTTGAATATGTTAATAAGTTAGGGCAAATGATATTTTTAAGTTACAAAATCAGATACAAAATTGTACCTTCTTTGAACAAACATGTCTTTTTTTCTCTCAAAAGATCGGATTTCTGACCCCCAAAATATAGCGGGTAGCAATAATCTGGAAAATGTGGACCCCATAGGTTAGTCAGAAGAGAGATCCAAAAACTTGATTTCTCAGGAATTATTCAAACGATTTTGCTCAAATTTTGTATATGGCCATATAAAATTACAAACTTTATTATAGAAATGATATTTAGATGTAAATTACTTTAAAATATAAAAACATGCACTTTCCTAAATTTTATTAACAGGTCAAAAGGTTATACAACAACAAAAAATTATTAATTTTGGTTTGTAGTAGAGACTTTTTATCTTTTAACAAACGATTAATCCAGTGAACTGTTGATAGATCTTGCTCAGTTAAAGAATTTTCCTCAATGCAGTTTTTGTTGTTGATATCAGCAAATTTGAGAGGGATTTATGAAATATTGCAGTTTATAAAATTGGGTCACACAGATCTTTGATAATAAGTTCTGTTTCTAATGAAACTATAGTCTAACTCATTTGAAAAGAATGTAAACAAATTAGAAATAATGTTTTTCTAGTTAAAAACTTCATCTTAATTATATTTTAGTTATAAAATAATACGTATTATAAAATTATAGTAATTTACGAATCTGATTTATTTTTTTGAAGTTCAATACATTCTTTGAAATTTCACTCCTCAAAAATTAATACAGAAGGGAAAAGACTGCAATTTTTTTTTTTTTTAGATAGCACTGCTTACCGCTAAGCTCCACAGAATCTCTCAGCAAAGTTGTCACTCTCTTTTTTCTTACAAGAGGCGATGACTCTACACTACAATCATCATCTTGAAAGAAAAAAAATAAAACAAGGGAGAAAATTTATATTTCAACGATAGAGGTATCATAACATAGCTGTAGACAGGGGAAAAAATAGAAAAGTAGAACTAAATAATAATTTGCAAAAAATTATTTATAGAATGTTAATTGAGGTTTTGCAACAAAATAAATTGTTATTCTGCCAATAGAAGTTGATCTAATGCAAGTTAAAAAGTGTATCAAAATCTTTAGCCAACTTCATCTAAAAGTCAGAGTTGGCATTTTGTCTAGAAGAAACTAAAAATGACTAAAATTATCATTTAGGTAACACAATATTTTTATTAATCAATTATCATTTAGACAAGTTTTATAAGAATAACTTAATTTTTAAAGAAATTAAATTTAATATAGTTTTCTGAATTTAGAGTTTTAAAATTTTTTATGTTATAAAAAGAAGTAATTTTTTCTTCATAAAATAAAAACATTCATATTATCTTAGTTTTATACAGAATTTCAAAATCAGCAACTAATCACATTATTTAAGATTCGGTTTGAGTATTCATATTTAACAGCATTTGAAGATAAAAATAATTATTATTTACAATACAGAATTCAATAAGTGATTTCCAGCAATATAAATATATGTGATTAGCTAATTAATATCAGTAATAAAATTTGATAATTATATTTTAACAATTTTATTATATAATTATGAAATTAAGTTCTACAATGCAAATTGACATAAAATGTAAACATTTAAAACTCTTTAGAAATTCATAAAATACAAATTTCTTCCCAGTTTTCCTTTACTTCAAATTGGCTCATTAAAGAGCTTAATAAAGTTCCTGAACTAGAATACAATTATAAACTGTTTATAAAAGTTGCCCTAATATTTGATATTACGTTATGAAAATGAGTTTCTTCCACTCGAGTTTGAAGAAACCTATTTCTTTCATTGCAATTTCTTACATAGTTCTTTCCTCTATATAAGAAACTTGCCATGTCTGTTTAAAGTTCAAATTGATAAGCAAGTATAAAACTCGAAATTAATTCTAGAAGTGAATTAAATTAGTGAAATAATTACCTGGCTCAATAGGTGGAAAAGAGTTTTCAGCATGAGAGGTGTTGCAAGCATTTTTCTTTCCTTTAGGGCGTCCACGGCCCTTCTTGAAAGGCTGAGAATCTGTTTTTGAGAATTAGGGAAAATATACATTAAACTAGATGTAATTATGCATGTATATTTATGTGTGTGTATATATATAAACGGTATGGGACCCCTAACCTGGCATCCCGAAATCCAGCACTCAATTTGATCAATTTTTTTTTAAAGAAATTTTAATTGATAAGAGAAAACAAAATCAGTTACATTCTCTCCTTATTTGGAATTTTATTCTGTGGGAGTCTGTAACTTCATTTTATCTTTTAAAAATAAAAAAAAAGCATGAAAAAATAATAAATTAATATGTGTCAAATGAAACAGCATTTCCAATAAACAAAAAAAAAATGTAAGTTGGGAGAAACTGATTAATTAATCTTGACAGTTGTGCACATGCTCTTCTGGTTTGTCCCCACATTTCAATCTCCTTGTTTGACCATAAATTGATCACATCCAGTTGACATAGAAACTACCACATGGAGTACAAAAGGAATTCTATCCCTTTTGTAGCATTTTTTTTATTGGATGTGTTTTATTGGTTTTTCTGAAATTAACAGTATAACTGAATTATCCTAACATATGGGCACTATATTGGAATTTCCGAAAGAGATTCGAAATCTGGCAAATTCTGAATACATAATTTCGTCAGCCCCGTGAGTGCTGCATTTGGAGTCCTATATTGTATATATATAAATACACACACATACATGTATATAGATACATGCATGTTTAATGTACTAGCAGAAAAAGACCGTCATATAATGACAATTTATAACGGAAGATAAATTATTGCTATGAACAAATACATAGAGTTAATGTAAAAAAAAGCATTAAAAAGATTAGGAATTAAATGGAAATATTTATTTTGCTTGCTTTCATTTTGAGCTAACTATTTTGATTAAGAATACATATTTAGAGTAGACTTTTTTATCTGAAGAATGTAGAATGAATTATATAGCACTGTATTTTATAAAAGACCAAAATTTCTAGAAGAGAAATGTTAGAACAACAAATTTCGAAACAGTAACAAATTTTTGTAAGTAAATGAAATGCAATCAATGATACGGAAATGTTGATTTTAACAGTAAGTTGTTCTGTAAGAAATAAACATGATGAAATGGCACATAATGTGATCCACAAAGAGGCATTCCTTTGAAGTGCATGACAAAAAATTTTAAAAATAGAAATTTTCATTCATTAATGAAGAATAATTAACTGGTGGTCAGCCTACAGTACTTCTAAAAAATAAGGTGGTAAAAAACAATGTGAGATTTTTGATTTTCTGTATTAATACCCGAAAAAAATAAAAACATTTTTCATTTAAACCTTTTTTTTACAGAACATTACCCATTAAACAGAAGAAAAAAAATGTAGCTACCTAAAAAATTTTTTTTTGTCATAATATCAGAAGTCTTGCAGTTTTGAAATTGTCAAAACATACAAATATTCATACCTTTAACATTAGAATTTTGGAAGGAAATTTTAAATTTGTTATAACAGCACCATTCTTGTAATATGTTGTACAAGATTATATCGAACTGTTACTGTATGTTTATTTATACACACAATATAAAACCCTCCCACATACATAGAATTTTGTTAGTTTTGGAAAATATTTTTCCTAGAGGTAACAAGAGTAATATTTCAATAAATTAGAATTGAAGAATTTTGAATAATAAGGAATAATTTAAACGGTCCAGAAAGACAAATAGGCACACTTGCACAGTTTTTTTTTCCAACTTTCCCTTACACAGAAAATAATATAATCAAATGAAAATAAAAGATTGGATTTAAAATAGAGTTTCGTTAAATAAGAAGAGTTGTAACTAGATAAAACTAAATACCATTTTCATTGGAACCATCATTGCTTGCAATTTCTGACAAAACTTGAGATTTTCTTTTTCTATGCTTTTTTCCATTAGAAGCTATAAAAACATAAACTCTCAAATTTATAAGTTTTAATACAAATATAATTTTGTAAATAAGTCTAAAATAGCACATTTTTTTTCTTTTTTTTTTTTAAATTTATTCACACACAACTATTTACAGAAATTTCTCTTAAAAAATAAAATAAATAAATACTATTTCAATACATTATATTCCTTTTTAAAGACTGTTTAGATAAAGACATAATAGCTCTTAAACGCGTAACATTAGGTGTAAACTAATGTAAATATAAAATTGTCCAATGGTTAAAATGGCTGGTATTTAGACCATAAAATAGAGCTAAATAAAGAAGATTTTCCTCTCCTTTTAACTTAAGCAGAAAGGCAATTTTTCCTGATAATTGGGAAAGGAAAGGCCTTTTGAGTCTCCAAATGAAAATGTTATACATTGCATATGGATTATACAACATGCTTTATGTATATAATATCAGGGTTGACAACATTTTGACAACAGTAACAGTAGCTTTTGCAAAATTTAAGAGGAGCATTTCATTTGCTTTGCACAGCACTTTTTAAACTAAAGCGAAATAATTAAATAGCAAAACAAAAATCAAATTATTAATGAAAATTAAATATGGGCAAAACTTGAAGTTAAAAAAAAAACAAACAAACCTGGAAATGTTATATTACTCAGATAGTTAAAATTTATTATCTTTCAATTTACTTAATAAAATTTAAATCTCTAAACTATTGATTAACACATTTCATTATTTAAAATTCGGATCTTTACTTCATTTGCTTTCAATAAAATACAACAGTGTCCTGATTATCCGAGTTAATGTGGATCACGACTAAATCAGATAACTGAAAAACTCGGTTAAGGCAAAAAGTATAAAAAAGGAAAGAAAAAGAGAAGGTATAAATATAATATATTTAACAAATACAAAATTTATACAAGTACACCACGTACAATTCTTATTATAATTAAAAAAGCTTACTTAAAAGCACTTAAAGAGCATTCATTACAAGAATTAAAGAGTTTTTTACTTAAAAAAAAAGCTCTTAATCGTTTTTGTTTTACGTTACTTTGGCACTTTTCTGCAGCAATATTGTGCCATTTTTTTTAGAGATAACAGGAAGGCTGGTGTCGCCTCTTCTCGTTGTTCTATATATTCAATAGCACTTTCGGTAGCTTTTAGTCCATTTGTTGGAGAGAGTTTTGTATGCTGATTTGAATTGTCACTGTCTTCATCATCTTTGCTAGATTAATTTTCATTATTGACAATATTAACAATCATTTCATTTGTAATCCCCTGTAGTCCGTCAGCTTGTTTTCCTGAGTGTTTGGAAGATAAAATTCAGGATTTTCTCAGCAGTAGTTTTAAAAATAAAAAATAAACTTGAACAAAACACTTCTTGAAATATTTGATAGCTTGATTAAAGCAGAAACTCAGATAATCAGGACTCAACTGTATAAAAAAATTGTTAAAAGTTAAACATGCACACCTTCTGCACTATCAGCAACACTTTCTTCCAATCCAGGGATATCAATGACTTCCAAATCAAGACCTTCGACACTCAACTCTGACTGAAAAGTGTCTGTTTCATCTGAAGGAAGAGGCATACATAAATAAAATTTTAGTACATACTGACAGCATTTACTACAAATATTTATAATCATAATATAAGTGTTACTTACACATTGCTCTGTGAAGAAGTTCCATATTTATTTTTTCTTCTTTTTTAAACTTTATCTGAAATCATTAATATATTGTTCAATCTGCTAAACTTGAACTTAAAAGAATCGAGTTAGGTCATTAATAGACAAAAAACAAACGAACCTTCAATTCTCGCCTTGTCCTATTAGGGATAATACTTTCCATCAAAGCAAAATCGGTTCCTATTACACTTAGCGCTTTATAAAAGTTAACAGTTTCTGAAACAAAAGGCATAATGTTTACAAATTAAAAAATAAACATAAGTTAAATAAAATTATGAGTTAGTGATCCTGCAAAGACACATAAATAAGGAATCAGATAAAAATATAACACCTTTTTTTAACACTGATTATTTTAATAATTATTATATTATCATTATTGTAATAATTCAATTCTTATGATAATAATATAATAATTGCAAATTTTTTAAAATTTAATTACAATAATAATATTATTTTATATTACTATTATATTAGTATTATTATATTGTTATAATATTATTACAGGGTTGCAACTCAAATCTGGAAAAAAAATTCCATGTGTTTTTCCTGTACATATTATACACAATATATTAAGAGGAAACAATATTTACTGTACTCCTCTGTGAACTATATTGGGCTAACTATACTTATTAGTTTTAATTGCAGGAAAAACAGCTGAACACATTTAAATAATGCTATAGGAAATAAAATAATTTAGTATAGCTGAAATATCATGGTTAAATATCCCATAGATTACGTTTTGAGTGGTCACCATTTTTTAAAAGAGAAACAAAATTCCCAGTTTGTAAAGAAAATTATCAAAATTCCCTGTATTTTCCTTGTTATTTTTGGTGATTTTAAAATTCCCTGTATTTTCCAGGTTTTTCCTGTGGAGTGGCAACCCTGTATTGTCATATTAATTAAAAATATACAGTTTTCACTTTATTTTATCTACCGTATATTCCGGCGTATAACACACACTTTTAATATAAAAAATAACATTGGAATTTACGGGTGCGCGGTATACGCCGAATATAAAAAATTATAGATTGAAAAAATTTAAATATCGAAAAATACTTTTATTTTAAAGAAATAACATACCTTTACCTATATACTTTATTGATTTTCGTTATTACATAAATAGTTCATTATATTCGTCTTCCGTTATTTCTTCAGGCACGTCATCACCATTCGTCTTCATCATTTGTGTTACCCTCATCCATAAATAAATAGTCATCTTTTGATCCGTCCAGATTATTTGAAATGCTGCATTTTTTGAATGATTTTCTAACCATCTCAGGCTTAATTTCATCCCATACTTTTAATATCCATTCGCACACTGTTTCCAAACTTGCATGACGCACAAGTCCTCCTTTCGTAAAGGTTTTCTTGCCCTCCAACATCCAAGTGTTCCACTGTTTTTTTAAATTGGCTTTAAAGGGTTTGTTTAAGCAGACGTCCAATGGCTGAACTAATGGTGTCAATCCGCCCGAAATAACTGCCATATCGGTGTTACATTCGTTCAACAATTTTTTTGATTATCTGTAAGGTGGTACCTAAACATGTCCCACACTAAAAGGCTTTCTGGTTCTCTATTGATACTAGACGAGATATTGCACATGTACAATCCAAATTTTCGTGCGCGTCATACGAAGAGTATATCTTAAAATTTAAAAAAAGTTATTAGAAATTACGGGTGCGCGTTATACGCCGGGGCGCGTTATGCGCCGGAATATACGGTATCTCTGCAAAAACATTACATAAGATTGTATTTAGAAGAAAAAAAACTGTAACTATACCCTTAGGAGACCACTTCTTGGAGACCTTTCTACGAAATGTTGCATACGTGACATCACTGTCGTCTAGTATGACAGCTTCTGCATTCATATCTACAAATGTTTTCTTTCTCTCTCTCACAAGTGAAGTCTCATCCACTATGATTTCTCCATTCTCATTGACAAACAGTTTGGGGGCAATGGAAGCATCATCATCATCCTCATCCAGTTCTTCTTCAGCCGCTGTCTGTTGTTCACTGAAAAGTAAGAAAATACGTAAGCAATTATTATTTATGCTAAATGTGTTATGCACAGGGTTAGTTTTAAATAATTTATTAGAAAATTAGTTTTTTTCCCTAAATTCTTTGCAACAAAAAGAACTATAAAATATTATTAAGAGGACATTTAAAAAATATTTTAATTAGACATTTAAAAAAGTTTTTGGTAACATTAAACTCACCTTGTCAGCAATTACAAATCCCCCCCCCATGCTTCTATAAGAAAATTGCAATGCCTCCTGTTCCTGTTTTTGCATGTGCTTAGAATTGTATTGAAATAATCTGATTCTAGGTTTAAATTTAAATAAATAATGTAACTTTGCAAAAATTAAAATTAATGTTTCAATAAATTTTATAAAGTTTTGAGTAAAATATTTTTAGAATTTTTTATGTTTTTCTACAGTAGTTAAAACTTTGGCATCTGAAATTCTTCAAAGAAATTTTTGTGCAATTTTTTTAACCCAAAATTTACATCAAGTTCAGAGTTCTCTTTAATGTATATTTTTTGTCACATATTTTTCAAGTGTTAAGAAAAAATATGCAAATACAGTGAAACCTCCAGGAAAGACCACTGTTGTGCAGCGACCGCCTTTATTTATACCTTCAGGGGGCATGAAACTTTTTCCATAAAGTTTGCGTTTTTTTTCTCTCCATAGACTTTGGAAAAACCTTTAAGAGAGATCATTAAAATTTCTCCCAACAACCTTGCAAAATATCTAAACCAAATACGGAAAAGGTCAAATGTGGAAACACAAAAAAATATCAAAACAAAAAATATTAACAAAACAAATAAGTAGTTTCAAATGTATTTAAAATATTTGTGAGTGGCTCTTAATTTTTATGATATAAAACTAAATGCAAATTTAAACAAAATAATATAATATTTTATTCATTTAAAATAGTTCTATCATTCATAATTGGTAAAAGTGTTTTTAAACTTAAATATATCAGTAAAGGTCTTTTTACTAACACTAAACTTTATTCCTCAATCCTGTTTTCATGATGTGAACACAAGTGATATTTTTGCACCAAAAAAATTAATATTAGTTGCAAAAATCTAACTTTGATAACATTTTGAAGTCAATTAAAGTATTCCCTAAGAAGGTTCATTTTACTGAGACGTGGTCGCTGCCGAGAGGTTTCAAATTATGAACATTGTTTGAAGTAAAAATACATACATTGTAAACAATGATACTAAAAAATAATGACTAAAAAACTTACATTGGATCAAAAACAGTCAGTGATTTTTCTTTTTTTCTATAAGAAATACAGTACAGATTAATATAAGATTTATAAAGTACATTAGCAATAAATAATAATAAATAAATAAAAGAAATTTTTTTAAGTCTATATAATCATTTCCTTAAAGCTAATTATTTCATTTAATCTGAAAATATATACAAGATGCTCCGTAAAGATAGCCCTATGCTTTATTTTTAGAATCCTTATTAAAAACTAAGCTAAAAAAGCACAAACATCGAGGGTCGTAAATTTATATTTAAAAGGGGGAAATAAAAATACTATTAAACTCTGCCCAATGTCATCGCAGGAACACAGATATAATTATCAATCAGCAAGTACAAAGGAAAAGAGAAGTTAAAAGAGGATTATCAGAAACATCTTCAAATTTCCGTCAATTAAATTTTTGTTCTGAAGTTTTTTTGTTTTTTTTTTTACTTTTTATTCTCACTTTTTAAAAGAATATTTATTAAAATTGTATATAAGAGCAGAACATACAACACTTTGTATATACATGAAACATGATTTGAAAAAATATTGCTGACTGATCTTCATCTATAATAATAATAAATAAAAAAAAGACTATACGTCTCACTTATAAATTCAGACCTCTTTCTGTTAGGATCCTGAAACTTCTGAATTCGATAACAAGGAAAATTTTAACACCCAATCCTAAATATTGTCCAAAAATTTACTTTTTTAGTTCAGGAAGGACGTTTAAAATAAAATTTTCTCCTAAAATATTCATTGTAAATTGTTATGAACAAACATTAGACAATTCTATTTTTTCACTTATTTTAAAAATGAAGTGTGTTATTTTCTAGCTTGCAGCTCTGTTTAACCAAATACTAGTTTTACTGGAATTTTATTGAATTTTTTTTCTTATTCTTTATATCTAATAAGGTCAATTAAAACAATGTGAATCCCACATAGGGTCGTCGTTTATAAATTTGTGCTTTGAGAGCTATTTAAACTGACTGAATTAAGAATCCAGTTACCATCTGTTCTCAAATAATCGTAAATAAATTGTTAATTAATTTTGGAAACTGACTATTACAAGCACGATTTTATCTTTAAGAAAAAAATTAAACTGAAGAACTTAAAAATTATTGTTCAAAATTAAATAGTTTATCTAGTGAATTTCCTTTGATTTTTAAGGTATTTTGAGAGTCATCAAGAACAAGGACTGACCTAAGCAATAGTTAATTGCAGCACAATGAGATAGACTGAATAACTGTTACAGGTTTTTGGAACTGTTACAGGCTGAGTTTTTAAGAAGAAATGTAGTAGATTAAATAAATCTGCTGAGAGAAGTGTTACAGGATGAGAAAGAAAAAAAAATTCAAACTAATATCATGATTCAAAGAATTTTATGTCGTTTAATTACCTCTGATGTCATGGAAAACTCTCTGGAGTGATGGATATCTTATTCTTTATGAATCTTTTAAGTTTTCTTTTTGTGTTCTCTTGGATAGTTTTTGAGTACTGATTGTGAGCCTTTGTTTGTTGACTGAAAGCTCTGACCAATCTCCTACCTTTAACTTTCTTCTTTTTGACGTTCACCAGAGGATATTGCTGAACGTTCTCATTTATATGCTGTATTGTTTTGCATTCTCCGTATTGTTTTGCATTCAAGCCAAATGAGTTTTAAATAAGTAAACTATGCCGGTAATTGCTGATTCTTTACACAATGTTTTTCTATGGCTCCATATTGTTTGATGCTAAGAAATACTAAATATTTCATGAAGTTTTCCATATTTTAGCTTAATGACCCGTTTTAAACGAATTACTACGGTTTACGGTTACTTGTTTGAAATTATTTCTATTGATATTCAATTCTTTCTATATAATTGCATAAGTTAAGTTACAATCCACAACATAGTTCAAAACTGTTCTTAATTTAAAAATTTTCCACACGTAATTTTTTTTATTTTTCTCTTAAAGAAAATCTTGAAAATAAGAGTTTTTTAATGTCTTACGTAAGTATTGCTAGCACTTTTTCTCCGCCTTGTCAGCAAAAATAAGCAAATCACAAACTTCCTCCCCCTATTATTAACTTGTGCAATATTTGAATGGCCCCCATACACATTCACAAAAATAAACATAATTTAAAATGAAATTATTATAGCTACTAATTATTTAGAGTAATTTTACAGATAGATTAATGTTTATACGTTGTAAAAATCAACTTGAAAAGGTCCCTCACTTATAAGACTATTTCAATTTTCTAATGAACACCTGGTCTCAAACGGTGTTGGATAAATGGGGGATATAAAAGGTAGGATAAATAAGTACTTGTATATCCCACTGGATATATAAATACTTATTTGGTGATGATACAAGTTAAAAATTCTTTTACTTGCAACTAAAGAATTTTTGAGTTAAAGAAAGAAAAAGTAAACAAAAAACATGGATATATAAATACTTTTTCGGTGATGAAACAAGTTAAAAATTCTTCTACTTGCAACCAAAGAATCCTTAAGTTTAAGAAAGAAAAAGTGAACAAAAAAATGGGTATATAAATACTCTGTTGATGATGATACGAGTTAAAAGTTATTTTAGTTGCAAACAAAGAATTCTTACGTTAAAGAAAGAAAAAGTAACATAAAAATGGATATATAAATACTTATTTGGTAATAAAACAAGTTAAAAATTCTTCCATTTTTGCCAACAAATAATTCTTAAGTTAAAGAAAAAGTGAACAAAAAGAAAAGAATTACTTCATGGGAGCAGTATTTGGATTCCAATAAATAAGATCTGTAAATGTCATTTCATTTCTAGGAGGAAGCTCTTTGTAGCTCGCCATTTTCTTCTTCCTCTCATTCATCTTTAAAAAATGAAGAAATGATGAGTTAAGCACAATTAATACGGCATTTCATAGTTGATGTGCAAATAAATGTGATTTTGAAGAACACCTAGGTAAAGTAAATAATTGTCCTAAACCCTCTTTTTAGGTTTCTGCAAAATAATTTTACAGTGGATAGTAAACTAAAGCAGATAATTTTTAAACACCCATACTTTTATAAAAATTAATTAGAAACATGGCAATTGATCAAAGTAATCTTAGATATGTCAAATAAAACTATTTATATGCAGTTGTGAACAAAATTATTTTAACTCTGATTTATAAAAATCTATGAGTGATTGTGAAAGAAATTTAAAAACCCTGAAAATTTTAAGTGCAAAACTCAATGACATCTGTCAATCTGCTGACAAATCTGTTTATAAATAAATAATTCTGCACAGGCTTGAAATAAAATAATTTATCATACAAAGAAAAAATATTATTATAGACGTAAACTAAGAGTAATTTTAAAATCAATTAGCAAAAGTAGCATTTTTAAACTAATAATTTCAAAATACAACAAAAAAAATTCACCTCCTTGTTGTGGGGCCTTTTCTTAGGAGCTGCTAATATTTTAGTCAGACATGGATATTTCAAACTCTTGTCAGTTGAAGAGACAACAGAAGTTTTGATAGGAGATGGGATGACTTTCTCCACCAGTTCAATAGTTTTGGGGCGCTGCAACAAATAAAAATAAACTTTTTTTAATTTATTTTTTATGCATATTTTATTATTAAAAAACACAATATGGTTTTACGAATATCACAACTTAAACATAAAAAAACTACAATTAAAATGGGAAAAATGCAACATATTTTAAGTAAACTAAAATATTAAATAATACGTTAGAATGAATAACAATTATGAGGTAAATGGCTAAAATACGGCAAAATTTCAATATAAAGATACTTAAAAGGCACATAGATTAGATTAGCAAAATTTTTATTTAAAATTAAATCATTATTCATTGAGTACTACTTAATGTTTGGATGAATGCCAAAAAGTTTTTACAATACTTAGGATTCATTAACAAAAAAAAAACAAAAAAAAGAAGCAATCAAAGCTGAGGAAATAAACTTCTGGAACATCTTATTAGAATTGAGCTGATACAGGACAGAATCAAGTTTACACAAAATATTGTACAAGAAAAATATTAAGGAGACTGGAAAATATAGAGCAAAATTAACGGCCGCCACTGACCACAGGGTAACTAAATATTTAAAAAAAAAAATGACGATTAAACTGTGTTTGTTAATCGCCGCTTTTTTCGTCAAAATTGCATTCCATTTGCTCTAAAATATGTGGTTTTAACTTTTCACATTATTTATTGCGCGAAAAAGCTGTAATCCTCTTTGAAGCGTTCAGGTTGTTCTAAGCTAATTCAAAATTTTGGAGGTACAAAATTTGGTTACCAAATTTGATTTCAAGTGTATTTCAATTTCATAATTTTTTTTTTTTAAATTTATGGCTAGTAATATTTTAAATTAATTAATATGTTTCAATCTTATGATTACAATTAGCTCAGATTGATTTCGTAACTAATGTTACGTTTGTTACCAAAGTTTTATATTTTTTAATAAACATTAATTTTACTTTGTAATATTGGTTCAAAGAGTCACACCTTAAACTTCACTTATGGAAAGTGTTACATACAATAATTAAATTTTGCATAAACCAACTTGAAGAGGTCAAGCATTTTTTCCCCACAATAGAAATGAACCCTGTATTGTTAACCATATTTTGAGAAACGATTTGAAAGAAATGTTTTAAATTACTAATATCAATATTCTTTTTTAATGATTTAGAATCCTCAGTTTTGGAAAAAGTAGCCATGCTTTCAAAAGTGGCTACTGTTAAAAATGCTACTACTGGTTGCTTTTTTTTCAAAAGATAGACATTTGAAAATAAATCATCAATATTTTTTTTCTGCGCCTATCACATATTTGCATAGTTTGCTGTTTTTAAATCTTTCGGATGCTATAAGCTTATAAGTTAGACCTAAGTTGCATCCTACACTCTATCAAATGTGCTTAAAAATCTGTTATCACGCAACCAGAACTCTGTAAATGAAATGACTATGAATGAAATGAAATGAATGTTATGAAAAACAAGGTACTAATTTCAAGCTTGCACAAGTAGTAGCTTGTAGTAGTGTTAGTAGATTGTAAAACAAAGTACTAAAAAAATTTTTATTCAGTTTAACTTAATTTTGACTGTAAAAGGAAATTTTTGTCTGCACAGTTAGTTCTGCGACTAGGAAATAATATATATATATAGTGTAAACTATCTCCCAAATTTAGAGCAACACACAGATATGAATACTAATAAAATAATAAATCCGATTACTTCATAATTTGGCGAAAAATAACTGTTTTCATTTTCTGTATGCTTGTTCAGTTCTTTTAAACTAGAATTTTTAACAGGAGAAGTTTCAGTGCGTGCAACAGAAAGAGGAGTTGTACTGGCAACAGGTGGCTCTTGATTCCCATTATATATCTGATTTTCGGATTCTTCTTGTGGAGAGGAATTTTTGTCTAAGTTCTCATGTTCTTTTTTAGATGGAGAAGGCTTTTCCTGTTCTCTCGCATCAGTTGAGACTTTATTTAAATTGCCTCTATTTGGCGATACTTCATCAACACTCTCACAAGAAGGGCTTTTCACCTCCTCATTAAGTGACCTAAATACAAAAATAAGTCGTATTTTAATATTAAACTAGTAGAGAAAATCATACGAGAAAAATGAAGGGAAAGTTTCTTAAAGTAAATACTTGACTAAAATATTAGAGAGTACAAATTAAAAAAAATTTAATTACTAATTCATGGACCAGTGATAGAAAAATATTACAAGTACGTAAACATTTTATAGGTTTTTATTAGATTTATTGTAAAAATAAAGTTAAGCAGAACTGAATATTTCAATAAAATAAAAGTGCTAACAGGGGAAGAGTAAAAATGTATTTCGAAAAATAATGGTAATAACACTACAAATAAAATAACTTTAAAATCCAAATAACATACACAGATTCAGAAGTGCTTGATGTATCGTGAGAAGCTTTTTTGTTTGCTACAGGACTTAAAGGTTCAGATCCTTTTTCTTCACCAGAACTTCTATAAAAAAAAACATATATATATATATGTATATACAAACATCAAAATAAATTTAATGGAACTTTTTGTTTTAATGAGAAAATAGATTATTATGATATCTTATATCCCGGCATATAAGTCGATCCCCTACTTTTGATTATGAGATAGCAAATTTGTGGTCAAGTGTATAAGTTGACCACTAAAAAAAAAAAAAGAAAAAGAAGAAGAAGAAAGAAAGAAAACTTCTATTTAATTATAAAATCCTTTACGAAGACCTACTTTGCGTGGGACGCAACAGCTGAGGGTGAAATAGAATCAATTGCAGAGCGGGACTCCTTTGACATTATTACTAAGTTTATGAAATACAGCAAAGATGATATTCTGGAGTTTTAATTGTAGATTTATGTTATGTTTGAAAAGTTTTAATTTTTTAATTTTTTTAAAATACTTTTGTATTTTTTATTTTATTCTTCACTTCTGTTTCTAAAAATAATTTAAAGTATTTTTTAAAAGAAAAGCACATTTTTTATATGTTGAGAAAATAGAAAATATGACAAGAGTGAATGTAAAAATTAACTGTATATAATATATTAAATATAGTTTATGAAAGATGTAAATTGACACAGAGTCACTCATTAGGGTAAGTCGATAATTAAATTTTTTAAACGAAAAAAATCAAAACCACAAGAATAAAAATCAATCAAAAATAAATCAACAAAAAAAAATTCAAAATCAAGTAGTATAGGAGGATTTTTTATTTATAAACAAAAGTAATACATTAAATTATATATTGAAATCTGCATAATTTTCAAATTTTATCCCCTTGAAGTAGAGTAATAAAAATCATATTCTTAAAAATTAAAAAAAACTTTTAAATTTTTCTTTCTTTTTTTCTATAATAACACTATAGAATTGTTTTTGATTAAAATTAAAGTATAAAAAAATGAAGTACTAGAGAACTGTCCATGCGTAACCTGTATCCAAGGGTTAACGTAATTGAGTAGAGGAAAACTACTCAAAGACGTCCTCCAATGTTTGAGTTTCTAGCATTTCAAGATCCTTTGAAAACAAATTACTTACCTACCATGAATTTAATTATAATCAGGTCGTATGGAACAGTAGTTTTTACTGGATTGAAATTTAAAGTGACTTGACTATTGCATGAAAGACTCATATGTCAATGAGCCTTGTTTAACCCACTGCAGGTTCTGCACGTAAAAAGTCGTATTTGAACCAGTTGTCTAATCAGGATATCAAAACCGGTCTTCCCATGTTCTTGGAAAAGGAAATAGTGCATCAAGGAGAAACATTCTCCTAATTTTGCACATTACTAAGCCACCAGTGGGTTAAAACATTTATTACAGTATTTAGATGGAAACACAACAGTAACCTTTACACATTGTGTTCTTATTAGAAGAAACCTTGATATAAGCGAATAATTACCGACTGTGAAGTTTAATAAAATCGCTGTAGATATTTTTACAGTGGATGGAGATGGGTTGTTTTAAATATATCAATCAAATGTTTCAGCAGATGTGTACCTAAATGCTGTAAAGAGAAAATTTAATTTTTTTTTCTCAACATGTATTTTTTTTTAAATACATGGAAGATAAATAAAACATTCAATTTTCTGCACAAAAGTAACATTATAAAATTTAAAGAGAGATATAAAAAACATTTATTAAATAAATCTTTTTCTCACTAATACATAAAAAATATTGTGATTCATCAACGCAAGGAAAAAAAAAAGATTTTAAAATCCGTGACAACATTGAAAAAAATTTATAATAAAAACACCTATATTTATGACAAAAATCACATTAATCAGAAGCATCAAAAAGGTGTTTCGAGACTTGCATGTTCCAATAAAGAATATTGTATTAAAAATATCAAGATGTAAAAAAATATACGATAATAAATAGTGATAATTGCTGAAAATTAGATTAAAAAACTATAAAATTTTAGTGTAAAATAATAAATACTAAGGTGCATGAATTAATTTAATGTATCATAATAATGTCGGGAATCTAATGTATTATGTTAAAATACTTAAAATCGATATAATTAAAAAAATTATCGAAACATCATGTGGATAGAACACAAATCAAACGCATCAAAAAAATTTATTTGAATGTGAGATTTGAATTTCTCTTTTCTTCATCTGAAATATTGAGATTTAAGAAAACGTGTACAGGGCCCATGAATGTTTCTCTGGTGCTTTATTCTGCTATACTTAAGCTTTAAGCTTAAACAATTCTGTACTATTATTGTAGAAAATAAAAAGGTTTTTAAAAACTCCTTAGTTTTTAAAAATTATTAAAAATTCAGCATCAAAGTATTACAATTTCAAAATTATGCGAATTTCAAATGCCTGGAAGAGAAAGTAATAAAAATAATATGACATAATAATACTTTTGTTTACAAAAAAAAGGGACTAGCTGCAAGCAGTAAGAAAATTTTAACAATAAAAATTTTTAAAAAAAAATTATAATAAATAATATATTCTGTAAAATTAGAGGAATTTCAAGGACCTGTCAAAGGGCTTTAATTTATTTAAATTTGGCAAAAAAAAAACATTTCCTTACAAATATTTGATACCATTACTTTTGCCGTTACAGGTGATTACAATTTTTAAAAAATAAAAAAATTGCTCCATCAAATTATTTTTTTTATCTCATTGCTTATAATACATTGATATATAACAAACAACAAATGCCTGATTTTATCACCCACGTAAAAGTCAACCCCCCAATTTTCTTGAAGTTTTGGGGGGTTGAATAATACACCAGAATGTACAGTAATTTAATTTAACCTAATCTTAAACCGGACCATGTAAGCAGGGAGCAGAGTCTCCTAGTAATACAAAAAGAGTTTAAAATAAAAGCAAAATAAAAATTGTGAAAAAAAAAAATCAAATAAACATAATGTACCGGTTCCTATACTAGAATATTATGCTAATTTTACAGAAGATATGTTATGAGAAATAATTTTATATGATTGAAATATAAAAAAAAAAGATTCAACTGTCATTATCTCTAACAAACAATAATGAAATATTTTTGTTAATAACAGTCAAACAACTTAAAGAAATGGAAAACTTGAGTAATTTAAATAAAAGCTCCGTTGAGTGAGTTAAGTATTAAAAAGAATAATAAATTAAAAAAACTTACTTTGAAAGGTCTTTTTCATTTTTTGACTGTGAACTTTTCGGAACAATTTTAGGTTTCGCTTTTGCAAAGCGAGAACGTTGCATGACCGGCGCAACTTTCTTTTTAGCTAAAAAAAAAAAGTAAATAGATAAATAAAAAATATATAAGTATAAAAAAAACCTATACCTTTCATTTAAACAAAGTATATTATTCAATAAAAGTTCTAAAGACTAAGCTAGGAGAATGAATTAATTATTAGATAGACCCAGTGCATTAACATTAAAATTACAACAATGATTTGCTTAAAATGAATTAGAAACAATGAACAATTGAGGAGCTTAATAAAATACAGTTAGCACCACTTTTTCCAGAATAGACCTGATCTCCTACTTCTAATTTAATTTCACAATGTAAAATATTCACAATTCAAATTATTTTTTTTTCATTTAAAGTCAACCCTAGAAACTTAAAGATGATAATCATGTTCATGAGTGAAAATCCAATCATTAGTTCAAAAGTTATTTAAGTGTGCTATTTTTTTATTTTACACATTGTAGAAATTCTAACCTTAAACAAAGCTTAACGGCCAACTTTACTTGTAGTAAAGCAAGTAACATGACTTTTAATATAAGAATTCAAAAATTTAACATTTAATAAAAGAATTGTTTCAACTGTTTAACAAACAGAAATTGTTAACAATTTGTAACTTATTTTAAATTTAATAAATGAAACTCTTTAAACGATATACTCAATTGTCAAGAAAATAATAAACATAACATTATTTTGCAAAAAAAAAATTTCCTGAAAATTTCAATGCATATATCTTGATTTACATTAGTATCTTAAAACTTTATATACATATTACAGGGGTCTGTCTAGGTTTTTCTGAGAGGTACCTATTTTGTGAAAATTAAAAAATCAACACGAAAATATGGATTTATCGTTTTGTATGGGATACAAAAATAAAATTTTAAGAAAAAGTAATTAGATAAACTACCATTTTTCCTAAAACTGAATTTGTGAAGGTACTGCTACAGGTTGTGAAGGTACTTGGCCTAGATAGACCCCTGATATATGATGCAAATAGATTATTTCCAATAGAGAGTGTATTACTCATTAAATTGCCACATAGAGAAAATTAATGTAAGCATTGTTATAATTAGTATTAATCTATCGTTCCAATTTTCTATATTTTGCTCCTTCTCCCCCAGAATTTTGTATTTTTTTAGCAATGCTGACTAAATAGTAATGATTTAATATGAAGAAGAGTTCTCTATTTATTGCCACTTAATATTCATGCATATAAATAAACAATTAGTTACATGCATTAAATAAACTAAAAAGCACTTTTTTTAAAAATAATAGGCGCAAATTATTTTGCTGTTACAGCAAAAATTATTAAATGCGGATTAGATATAATTTTAAAAACCTATAAAGAGTTAAGATCTGAAAGTACTACACAAATTTTATTCAAAAGTGATGACAACACGTTTAAAAATAAGATGATTCAATACTCACAGAACATGTTTTGCTTTAAAGATCCCGTTATTGAAAAAAAGAGTCAAATTATTAACTTTTATGTACGCATAAAAATATTTGACGCACCCTAAAAAATTATAGAAACATGAGATTGAAACGCGTTAATAAGACATTTTTTATGCCAAGACACATTATACAAACAAATTGTAACTTGATGATGTGACCACAAAAGTGATTATTGATATAATTTCATGATTGTTTGATTGCTAAAGTTTTCGGCTGTCTGTTTTAATCCAACTCAAGAACCAAGAAATGAGAACCAATCAAAAGAAAGCCCGGAATTTGATCTGAACCTAGAAAGCCACAAGCTTAAGTTCTCTTTCAAGATAGTTTATTATCCTCCTATCGATCGCAGCGCTCAANGAGATTGAAACGCGTTAATAAGACATTTTTTATGCCAAGACACATTATACAAACAAATTGTAACTTGATGATGTGACCACAAAAGTGATTATTGATATAATTTCATGATTGTTTGATTGCTAAAGTTTTCGGCTGTCTGTTTTAATCCAACTCAAGAACCAAGAAATGAGAACCAATCAAAAGAAAGCCCTGAATTTGATCTGAACCTAGAAAGCCACAAGCTTAAGTTCTCTTTCAAGATAGTTTACTATCCTCCTATCGATCGCAGCGCTCGAATACGCCATCTGGAGAGAAGACCGGTTCCGTGCGTTTGGCCCTTCTCCCTTCCCTCTCCTCCTCTTTTCAGTTGTATAGGAATATACTACGATATTTTTTCGTTTTCTTAATATTTTTCCATTTTAATTAATGAAAATATATTTTGAAATTTCCATGATGCTTTCTTCTAGAACTATGTTTAATGCAGTTTTCAGTTCCATATTGTTTCCTAACTTAAAACAATTTAATCTATATGAAAATCAAGACAGTAACTAACGTATTTATTTCTTCTATGACTCTCCACACGCTGATGGTGAAAGCATGCGAAATGTGCCATAGGTAGAGAGTTCTGCTCTACGCCATCTGTAGCCCATTTCGATCGCCAATCTAAGAGCTCTGAATTTAATCTTAGCTTTTATTTCTAAAAGATAATTTAAATTTTGTTTATGATTGTAAGCGCAGCTCACATTATTATATCAAAGGTGGTTTTTATTATATAGTAACCTTTGTATTATTTCTTGATTTCAGAATATTTATGCATTCATTCCAAATTTTTATTGTTTAATTTAAGCTGCTCTAATACCTTATTTATTCAGCATCCATGATCAGACGTGTAGTACTTTGGCTTGAGTGCAGAGTGTATGATTAAATATTTGCAAGTAAACACTCATTAACTCAGAAACATATAAATGTTTCACACTAAAGAGAAACCCTATTCATGTAGTGTGTGCATGTGCAGTAAAAATTACAGTACTTAAGGTTGTTTAACACGACGTATTTCTCTTCAGGCTAATAAAAAAAATTTCCTTTCAGTGAAAATGACGAAAAATGCATTGCAAAAATGAGGATAGTGAGAAATTGTATGCATATGACGTAAAGATAAAACTGGTGTAATTAGACATGATCATTTTCATAGCACTGATGTACTCTTTTCATGCCATGAGTGTAAAAAGACATTTCTAGATAAAAACAATTTTATTCGTCACTCTTGTATTCATGCTGATTTATAACTTTATTCATGTAGTCTCTGTGATAAAACATTTTTAAAACATTCATATTGAAGAGAAACCCTTTTCCCTCATTGTTTGTGACAAATCATTCTCACTGAAATATGACTGAATTCGTCACTCTATTATTCAGAATAATGATTAGCCTTATAATTGCAACAAGTATTATTCTTGTAGTCTTTGAGATAAAAAATTCATAAGAAATCATCATTTAAAGAGGCGTTATCTGATTCAACTGTACTGAAGAGAAGGCTTTTTCATACAGTGTTTACACAAAACATTCACTGAAATGTTACTTACTCCTCCACTCTAGCATTCATTATAAAAATTACAGGGTATCTGCGCACCTGGAAAGCCATGAGAAATCATGGAAAGTCACGAATTTCGATATTGAACAAAATTTGTCATGAAATGTCATGATTTTAACTATTTTTTTTTTAAATCATGGAAAGTCATGAATTTAAAAATGGAATTTACTCCCCCCTCCTCAATTTCATGGTGTTTCGAATATCTGAATTCGTAACAAAATCCTCACTCACATTCATATTTTATAAAAATATAAAATGTTTTATCATGGTTATTAAAAATTATTGTGTATTTTCAAAAAATGAAAGAAAAAACATCATTTCGAGAGCAAATTATCTTTTTAACTTCTTTAATTTCAGAATTTTGTTATTATTTTTTTTCAATTTTTATTTTATCAATTTCAAATTCTAGCTGAATCAAGGCAGCCATTAACCAATTTTTTTTTTATTCCGATATGAGAACAGAAAAACTAGGAGTATTTCTTTCCTTTCTGATGAACAAGAAAAGAGTGTTTTAAATATAATTCTTACAGAAAAAAAGGGAAAAAAAATTTGCTTTTGTATTATTTTCGGCTACTTTATAGCTTCAACTCTTTCTTTACTCTGTTTTTCAAATTTGAAATCTATAAATTTTAAGATGTTGAATATAACAGCTTTGGTTATACCTGTCATTTCAATTAATGTTATTATGATGCTTTTTTTTAATTTATTGTTGTGTTTTTGTCGGAGAAAATAGTAACTTCGTTAAGTCATGAAAAATTCTTGGAATTAAGTCATGAATACGAAAATCTAAAATGTAGCATATAATCTGAAATTAGCCTTATTCTGGTGGTACTTTGCATTCTTGTTGTCTATGCAACAAAAGATTCTCACCAAATAGTCATTTAAAAAGGTTCTATCTTTTACATTTGCATTAAAGAGAAGCTTCTTTCATGAGTGTTTATGACACAACATTTACACTGAAATGTAACTTAATCCCTCCCTCTGTCAGTTCAGCTTTATTTTTGAAATTAGTATTGCGCGGCTTTCAGAAGAACTACTCCAGACATCCGTCTCGTGATTGTGACCGGTACTATGGTTACGAGAAAAAGACACTTGGGTGTGAGGTTAATAGTTTTGGCATAGGTCGGTGTGAGTAAACCAGTCGACAACTTCGTTCCTCCATTTCGCCCCCATTATAGATGTACTCTCGCTTCTCACCATAGTAGCAGACGGCCCCAGACTTTCAGTCTGGGAGAGTTCTTCTCAAAGCCGCACTATAATATTCTTTGTGATAAAACATTTTTGTGAAAATGTCAACAGTTATTACGATTTAAAAATATTTTTTCACAAATTTTTAGCACTTTTTTTTACTTTATATTATAATTTATTTTCCATGCAAATAGTTAACTTGAAAAAAATGTGAAGTTATGTGAAATGTGAGTTAGAAACTTAACTTGAAAAAAATGTGAGGTAACGTTCCACCCAAATAGCCATTATCCCTGGAGGCTTGGCAAAGAAATTGCAACCCCTTGATATAACAATCAACAGGGCATTTAAAAATGAAGTTCGGAAAAGATGGGGAAATGGATGTGTGAGGAGGAAGAGGATCTAGTGGACAGATTGCTAGTGGAAAGAGGAAGAGAGCAAGCTATGAGATTATCAGGAAGTGGATAGGGATGCGGTACCCGCGGAGACTCGAGCGTTTGCAAAATGCCGGCATCATCGAGGATGACTCCGACAGCAATGACTCTGATGAGTTTTCTTCTAGTGTTGATTATACAGCAAATGATGAAATCTTGAACTTATTTGTCGCTGATAGTGATGAAAGTGACTTTGAATGCTCAATTTTTACATTGTTTTACATTTTTTCCTCAAATTGTAGACTTTAATGAATTTTTAAATCTTTCTATCTTTGAATCTTTTTTTAAATAAATTTCTAGCTTAAAATTTTTCATTTTATTTTTCTTATTAAATTGTTTTGCAGATTTATGTGACCAGTCGCAGCATTAATTCTTTCGATGAATAGGGTTGAATTATTTTTCAATAATAGAAGAATAATTTTCTTTCCTTAAATGTAAGATTCTTCAATCTTCTTCTCTCAAACTTCCACCCTCTCAACGCAAGGTTGCCGCTGAGCACATAAATATTTTTTTGCTGTTAATTATTTGCTCTTCTAAAGTAAAACACGACCGCTTTATTTTTGGCGCTGTGCCGACTGGTAAGAGCGACTTTATTTTATATCGTTTTGTTGCTTTTTTTTAATTTGAAAAGAATAAAAAATTTTTCTCACATGAACTCTTCGTTAATGCATTTTAGACTGCTATCTCCCATCAAATAATTTAGAAATTATGTTATTTGATGTATTTAAAAATATTTTGATGTACTTAATATTATTGTTAGACCATTTAAAGGGATTATTTATTACAAATGCTTAATCCAAATTATTCTGTATCAAGGATAATCTAGTTCAGCCTTGCCTAAACAGTCTACGGCCGTAAGTGAGCGGACCTATTAACTGATCTTTTTTTTTTTTTTTTTTTTTTNTTTTTTTTTTTTTTTTTTTTTTTTTTTTTTTTTTTTTTTTTTTTTTTTTATAATTTAGAAATTAAAACTTTACTTTAAGAAATGTATAAAAAAAAATTTTATTATCGAGATATTCTAAATGTTAATTTAAGGTCTCTTCTATAAAAATGATGATATGCGCAGTGTCGCACTTCTGCTGTGCTTGCGACGCAGCTGCGCCATGATAACTAAAAAAAATTTTTTTCATTTTTATCGTTTCAATTATATATAAATGGCCAGCGATTTTTTTTTTAAAAACAGAATTTAAGATAGTATTTTATTTATGAATGTATTTGAGTGCAAGCGAGAAAATATTATAATTAGTGCTTAGAATTTTACTTTAATTAATAAGGTGAAATTGATGTAACTATTACTGATTCCTCAATAATTAAAATTGTGGGCGCATATTTGCTAAATAATATGATTTTGTTAATAGAAAATGTTTTAAGCTTTATTGGGACATGAAAAAATAGTGTTTCATTATTTAATGCTAATTTTTTGGGACTTGTTTAATAGAGGCTGCTAATTATCATTTTGTGTATTTTATTTTTTCAAATTGTAATTACTATGTGTTAGTTAATAATGTCATTCAATTATAATGGTTCATTAATAATTTATGTAAAAGACATAATGTCTTTATTGTTAGTAATTCTCATTAAAGATATGGCACATATAAACTACCTACACAAGTTTTATTTAGTTCCTTCAAAATTGCAATTTATTTACATAATTAAAATTATTTTTAAAGATGCCATATTCTCCTTTCAGGAGTCTCATTATCATCATATCTGGCTAGACAGCCCAAGGTGGGCCAATGCCTTCCTTTGAATTCGAATCCACTTCTCTCTACTTTTGACACTTGTTCGCCAGTTTTTCTAAGGAAATCAGTCTCAACTATATCCAGCCATCTCAGCCTGGGTCTATCTCTTTTCCTGTTCGTTAGGGGTTTGTGTAATTGGATTTTCTTTAAATTTGAGTCATCATTCCTTCTGAAAATGTGAGCTGCCCAGTTCATTCGATTTATTCCTTTCAGGAGTCTACTTCGTATATTATTTGATAAGGTTGATGTATGTATAGGCAGTTAATGTATTAAAACCTAATCTATGCTGCATTAATCTGGTATAAATATAGTAAACTTTATATTATTGTACCAGCTGAATACGCTTTCTTCGCCAGGGTTGAATAAAAAGCTAAAAAATAATTAATAAATCGTTACTGAAAAACACGATGCAATCATGCTCAAAACTGAAAGGCATATAGGGGAGAGTTGGACAAAACGGGATACCATTATTGTTTTTATTTACTACGGAATATCTGTTAAGGAAAACCATACATTATTTTTTTTGTAGCTACAACATTTATTGAAGCACACACAAAACATATTTCAAACTAATTTTAATGACTGTGAAATGGAAAAAAAAATTAATTTCCAAACTCTTACATATCCCGTTTTAGCATACCTGGGTTGGATAAAACGGGATAGGGTTTACAATGTTTAATTTTTTGCATAAAACTAAGTGAAAAGCATAATTAACTGACAGAGAACTGCAAAGCAAAATTTCTATAAATTATATTCATGGGATTTTACTGTTCTAACACTTTTATATAGATTGTTGTTTTATAAGTAAGTACACAAAAAAATATGATGCTACATTTGTTTTTAAAGACTATGAGTTTTCAAACATGAAGGCTTATTTTCACATTTTTTCGTTGTCGAGATGTGCCTTGTGCTCTTAATAGAGATTTCTTAGCAGCCTTTCCTTCAATTCTCTTGGTTCTTTTTTTTGTAGTTTAATAATCCTTTCCTTTTCTTCCATTTCTAATTCACTCCATTGATGTCGTAACATCCCTGAAATACTCTTTAATAATCAAGCATTTAAATTATTCAGTTACAAAGAGAAGAATTCATTTTAGAATTGACTGTAGATTGAATTGAGCAATCCAGAAATTTAAGAAGTTTATATATAAAAAAGCTCAAGTCTTCATCAGAGAAATACATTACAATTAGTTCTAAAGAATGATGTGAAATCCTAGAGTCGAAAATAAAATGCTTAATAATGAACGTTAATAAACAAATTTTGCATTACTATATAAAGAGACTAAATGTTTCAAAAATATCTATGGCTAATATAAATAAGCTGTTCAAAAAACCTAGGCCTACATTAATATATGGCTATTTTAAAAGGTAATAATCCAACAAATAAATAGGTGGATAAAACGGGACATAAAAAACTCTATCCCGTTTTATCCAACTCATAAGTGTCCCGTTTTGTCCGACTCTGACACTTTTTGAAACAAACATGGCTGCTGCCTAAATGTGCAAAGAAAATTAGATAGACTGCACATAAAAATATTGGTAAATAAATAGTTAATCAAATTTAATACTCACCGGAATTTTATTCCCATATATAGAGGCAGTACAATGTAAAAAACAACGTACGTAAATGTAGAAAATGGCAAGAAAATATAATAAAAAAGTTCTGAGACCTACAACTTTCTATCGAATAGTGATCTCGAGATGGGACGCACCGAGAATAATATAATCACGGTCGAATAACACGTTTCTGTCGTTGTCCACTAGATAGCTGCAATAGTCTGGTCCCTAGGTGACGTATCCCGTTTTGTCCGACTATCCCGTTTTATCCAACTCTCCCCTACAGACTCAATTAAAGATGGAAAAATCAAGTGAATGGCATTTTAAAGGAAATTAATGAATTAGGGAAACTAACATAAAGTGTTTGCATCGATATAGGGTATGTTTAATGAAATAGAATTGTTTTTGTTTTCACTTTTATCTTAACATAACTAATCCATGTTAGTTTTTAGTATGCTTGAATGAGTTTTATTTCAAATTCGGCAGAGGTAAAAAAATAAAAGAAAGGAATTATTAGTCCCACCTTTTAAAAAATTAGTAATAAAATAATTTGGATACATGTGTTCTTTTTTTCGTTTTGAAAATGTCCCTTACATGGTTCTTCCACTAAGTTTTTAAATAATATAGCAAAATAAATTTCAGTTTTTTTAAAAATTTAATGTTATATGCTGTACTCTTTGGTGGCATTACGTTATTAAAACAAAGCTCGTTGTTTGTAATTCATACCATTGGAATAACGATAAAATGCATTTAGCATCTCTTGGCATAATACTATTGCTCGCGATAGTTAAAATTTACCAATTCATTATTAAATGATTTTCTCAGGTACCTATCCCTTTCGAGGGGAGGTAAAACACTTAATTCCTAAGTATTGGCATTGATGGTATGACTATTTCTTGCGGTTCTTTTAGACAAATAAATATCTTTACTCCATTTCCTTTACTTTCTAGTACATAGCTTATTACTTTTATTTCAATATGCATATCGTACCTTAATTAATTAAGCATCATTGGCTTTGCTTTTCATCTTTCTCTTAAATGAATTAGTACCACTTTCCTATTAATTTTGCTTTTAATTACATAAACATTTTTTTCCCTTTCAATTACTGTTGGTTTTAAATAAGTAATTTTTTGAAATACGTTTAAAATAATTAATTTAAATATAATAAAAGTGAGTGGTATAAGACAAAGTATAAAATTGGCGCCGCAGACCACGTATTCATAGTGTTCATTGAATTTATCTAATACAGCGAATATAAAGTAATTTAACATTTAAATATGTGCAATAAACTAGGTATAAGCCAGCAATTATCACTGATGATATCTTTGAAATAGGTGAACAATTGAATCGTTACATTTAAAACAATGGCTAAAGCTTAATCAATCAGAAAATTCCATTACGTTTTTCGCTCATCAAACTCGAACAGTTTATTATAGAATGTTCTAATCTGGATAGCGACCTTTCTCGTGCTTTGAACTACGCGTATGCCAAATTTCATAGCTTTTGGTCGGATGGTTTAGGAGTCCTTAAAGACTGCACACTGTGGAGTACTTCCGGTCCTTATAAGTTCAAATTTAACTTTTGACTGTGAGGGTTGAATCGCCTGCATGGAAGAATAAAATGAACTATGATGTTCAATTGTTGGTGGCATCTGTGAAACACTGTCCTAATGGATAGAATTTTAAAAAGCAAAATGGCTCAGACAAATAACTTTTCTCTCAATGACACTAAAATTACAACTATTAGGAAATATATTTAAATAGTTCTTATATAAAAATTCTTTTTAATTATTAACGGAAAAAGAAATCTTTTAGCAGAAAAATAAACAACTGATTTTTTTTTTACGAATTAAATTTTTTGTATGAAATTATTACTCCTCCCTAAATATAAATTTTCAAAAGTGAGATTTGAACAATTTTTGTCTTATGTTAACATTCTTATTCAATTTAATTTTCTTTAAACTAAATTTCCTCACAAAGTAAATGTAAAAGCAGTTTTAAAATTCTGCGAATATTTAAAGCAGCAAATTCGATTTAGGATAAAAAATAATAATTGTTTATAAAAAGGAATATCTTTGAAATCGAAAAGTATAATGAGTGAGCTTAATTATAAAGATACGTATTTGTCTATGTCATCAGTTATATACTTAAAATAATTCTGTTTATTATTTAGTTATTCTAGATAATAGTTATTAATTTTCATATCCTAATAAAAGGGGGGAAACTAATTTTTAAAAAAAAAAATGATTTCTAAGAAGTGCAATTTTAGTGAATATTGTTTACAATCTTAACCAAATTTTGTATTTGCAAGATCAATGCTTTCATCATTAATGTTTATATAGAGCAAAATTTTTCATCATAATGAATTGGTGTAAAATATGTATGAAATGAATGCAGTCATTGTGTTTCTTCTTCAAAAGGGTCTCAATGCCGCAATCGTAATAATTAATAAACAATGGAGAATCCTTTGAAATGCATTTATGGGACATATTTCAAAATTTCGAAGCAGGTGTACGATCACGTGCAGGCAGACACGAGTAATAACAACGATTCATGCAGCGGGTTCTCAGTAGCTCAGCTTTACTGAGGGACTAACAAAGAGGACAATTAACTGAACTGAAGAGCTTACCTCTTTAACCCCTTGGGGACGGGTGATTCAGGAAAGCATTCGTACAAAATCAGAATCAAGTTGTAATTAAATAAAAAACGGTACCTTAAATGTAGTCGTTGTTAATTTGACAGACTTACTTTGCTTTTACTTTAATTATTGTTAGTTTAATCATATATATAATCAATGTGAATTCAAAGTATAACTATATAGTTTTATTTTGAACAAAGTAATGGTGAATTAAATAATTGAAACAATTATAACTCCGCCCACAAATAAACTGCTAAAGAAATACTTTGATTACCAGTTTTATCTTTTTTACCCTGCTTTATACAGTTTTATGCTGACACTTATTTGTGACAGTCGGCGCGAAAAGGTTAATTGTTGATCTTGTTGCATCCGCTCTGTCGGAAGCAGACGCAACTTTTTGAATCTGATGTTATATAATATTAGGTGCATTGATAAAATTTATTTTTATATTACAATAAAATACATTATTTTAATTCTACTGGTAGATAATTTTTTAATGTAAGCGTATTAATCGGGGTATCTGAGATTATTTTGCCAAAGGCAACGGACGAATGCAGCTGAGTGATTAATATAGACATACCTGCCAACTCTCCCGCATTTTGCGGGAGATTTTATTTTCATATTTAAAGTGGTAGTAAATATATACTATTTTTTCTTTTATAAATTTAATTTTTAAATGATTTTGATCACCACTATTCTTACAAAAATTAAGCTTGTATATTAATATGCTTTACTATCATGGTTGTCAACTTAATTTTTTTCAAATACAACGCATTTGTTTGCTTAAAATTGAAGTTTTAATTCCATTTTAATACCACTGGGGAAAATGATAATGGAAGGGATTAAAAGTTGGCAGGTCTGAAGAGTATAGTTAAAGGAATGATACTTACATCAAAAGAAAAAAAGAAGATCCGAATATTAATTGATAAGAAGCAAGTGCAATTACAGGAATTCTGAATTTCATAGGAAATCATAAGCTATTTTCTTAATCGGAAAAATTAATATTAACAATTGAGTGAGTGAAAGTAAAATCGAAAAACTAGTGCCTACCTGTTCACAAAAGAAGTGAAAAAATAGTTGATATAGATCATAATCGGAGAAGAGCTACTGGTAGATGTTATTTCTTATAATTTTTATTTTGCTTCTTATATGAAGACATTGATAAATATAATTGGTGTGATTCTGAAATTAAAGGTACGACGCTCTAAGTACTTAAGTCAGTGATTCTCAACCACTGTGCCGCGGCACTTTTGTGTGCCGCCAAATTCTTAAAATGTGCCGCCAAATATTAGAAATGATACAATAAAAATTATAATGCTTTCTTTTATTACGAGTAAAGTTTAAATCAAAGAAAAGTGCACATATATATAATATTATATACATAATATTATTTATACTTTTATAATTTTTAATATATATATTTTTATAATTTTTCCGCGCTACAACCGCGCGAACCTCTGACAATATTAAAATAAGCAAAAATAAGAAGGAAGTGCTTAAATTGTCTTTGACACACAATGTTAAAAAATATTAAAATAAGTAGGNACTAATTTTTAAAAAAAATGATTTCTAAGAAGTGCAATTTTAGTGAATATTGTTTACATTCTTAACCAAATTTTGTATTTGCAAGATCAATGCTTTCATCATTAATGTTTATATAGAGCAAAATTTTTCATCATAATGAATTGGTGTAAAATATGTATGAAATGAATGCAGTCATTGTGTTTCTTCTTCAAAAGGGTCTCAATGCCACAATCTAAACAATGGAGAATCCTTTGAAATGCATTTATGGGACATTATTTCAAAATTTCGAAGCAGGTGTACGATCACGTGCAGGCAGACACGAGTAATAACAACGATTCATGCAGCGGGTCTTCTTAGCTCTGTTTTACTGAGGGACAAACAAAGAGGACGATTAACTGAAACTGTTACCTCTTTAATTGATCTTGTTGCATCCGCATTGATCTGTCGGAAGCAGACGCAACTTTTAGAATCTGATGTTATATAATATTAGGTGCATGGGAGAATATTATTTTTATATTACCACAAACTACATTTCTTTAATTCTACTGGTAGATAATTTTTTAATGTAAGCGTATTATTCGGGGTATTTGCCTTGCGGCACTAGCCTCTTCACCTGAGATTATTTTACCAAAGGCAACGGACGAATGCAGTCGAATGATTGGTTAATATAGAGTATAGTTAAAGGAATGATATTTACATCAAAAGAAAAAAAAGAGATCCGAATATTGATTGATAAGAATCAAGTGCAATTACAGGAATTCTGAATTACATAGGAAATAATAAACTATTTACTTAATCGGAAAAATAATTATTTTTAATTGAGTGAGTGAAAGTAAAATTGAAAAACCAGTAACTACTTGTTTACAACAAAGTGAAAAATAGTTGATATAGATCATAATCAGAGATATAATCTATATCACTGGTAGATGTTATTTCTTATATGAAGACCTTGATAAATATAATTGGCGTGATTCTGAAATCAAAGGTTGATATTAAGAAGTATTTATTTTACAATAAAATCACTTTCAATAATGCAAAGCATCTGAATGAGAGTTGGGCGTGTCTTACAAATCCCCGACAAGAAAATGTTAACCTCTCCGAGATTAAATGTAACGCCTACTTAATACTACGACGTTCATAAGTCGTTAATAACACTTCTAGCCTTGAGAATTTTCATATTAGTAATTAGTGGCTAAGTCCAATATGTCTGACTTGTAGTTATGAATAATAGGAAAGTAAGTCGGCCGAAAGGTTGTCACCACTCTAAAAGAGTTCTTGTCGTGCTAATGAGCTTTTTGAAATTTATGCCAACCAACGATATTTTACACATTTATAGCCAAATAAGGGATAAACCTAAAATGTAGCAAATCTTACACTTTATCTATTGTGTGATTGATACTAATTTTATTAATTCTGTTTTAGGTTCACGACCTATTAAAATTTATAGAAATCAAGAATTAATCAATAGAATCTATCAAGATCGAAACAAAGAATTTTGAACTGTAAGTTAATAAAAGAAATAAGATCTTGAAGCTTATATACATCATTATTCTTCAGGGAGACAACAAAATCTTTCATTGTTTTATTATTATAATGCTTATTAAAATCTTTTTTCCATATTAGAAATAAAATTTACATTTACTTTGTCACTATAAAGAGAGTTTTTATTACTTCCTAATCACCGTTCACCTCTATTTGTGCACTTTAAACATAAAAAAGTAAGTAAATTAAGGGGGTTATTAAAGTTAATCTATGTATGTTGGAAGGTATCGTTTAGCCCATACGCAAAATGGCATTAGCAGATTTGCTTTGCATAAAAGCATGTAGTGATTTTCTTTTTGTAGTGTTAAATCAAAATCTTCTACTATATCTAAAATAATAATTTTGATACTGTTAAAATTATGTTCTGTGAAATAATTCTATTCCAGTTTATTACTAATTTTATTACATTTTATATTTGAACGATGTTGATTCACATTTGAATATTAAGAGAATTACTTTTTTTGTCTAACATATTTCATAATACGTAAACCACAGGTTTAACATATAAATACCATTTTTAGTTTTACAAACAGATTTGGAGGTATCGTTATTATATATATATATATATATGCATGCAAGTGTGAATAAAGAAATGTAACTAACCTTGGATATTTCATTTTAGTTCATTTGTTATTGTTATAAATGTGTTGCTGGAATTTAAGAGTTTAAATTTTTCAATGAAACTTAAACATATATAACTTTGACGTTTAACTCTTAATTTTAATTCTATTATTCAGATGAATTTATTATTAAACCTAAATTTAAATAGAACAATTAAACAAACGAAACATGAATGCAATGCAAGACTTCTTCAGAGGGCACTCTGCATGCATTTATGTGGTAGTTTTCCTGTAAACTGTTTAA
>NC_092212.1:4337136-4343162 GCF_043381705.1 Parasteatoda tepidariorum | reverse complement strand
CTTTTTTGTCAATATTAGTGCAAGTTTTACATCTTTTTTCAAAACACTCTTTATAAGATAGAAAATTTTCGGATATCGAATGCAGTTCTATAAATCTTCTGCTTTCTTAATAGCAAAATGTCAATCCGAAATTTAATTTCAAAATTAAATAATTTTTTTATTATTTTTCTTTTTATCACAGTGATTGCTTCAGTCACTGTGACAATTTGCTCCAACCAAAAAGTTGTCTCAATAAAAAAATCACTGTTATCGTCACTGTGACTAATTTCACTGCTACTGTAGCTGCTCCAAAAATCACGGAGAAAATGCAGTTTTTCACAGTTTGATATCCTTTGACTGCCAGTCGCTGCATAGGAAGCATTTTCCTTGTTCTGCTCTGATAAACGTTGCTGTTATTTTTGATTGAATATCATAACGGTTAATAGCGTCTAGTTACTGTTTGATTTTGAACGTAAATCCAAAATCCCTGTTTTGATCATCTGTTAGAATATCTATAATTTTTGGTCAGATAAATTTGTTATATAGTAAAGAATCTTTAAAATCTCGCATATCTTTAAATATCTTTAAAATCTCGCTTTCTCTCGTATATATTTGAGTCGAATTACATTTTTATTTACCTTGAAAATTTAAAGCAAAATATATTTTTATTAATTTTTTTTCTTTAAATGTGACTGGATATCTTCTTATAAATGTAAATTATACAGTATATGAAAATCTAAAATAAAAAAACTTATATTTTTGCCAGTTTGTTAAATATGAGATGATCGAAGCAAAAGATATTATATTATACTTGATATTTTTACATGAGGTTATTTACATTTATATTTTTAGGTGTGAAATAAATAGAGTTTTCTATCTTCTCCTTTCCTCTCATTTGGCGAGTTTATTGCTTTTGTGAAATGAAAGTGACAAAATAAAAAGAATTGAGGCAAAAAGAAAAACAGAGATAGTCAGTAATAAAAAAACGAACACAGCAACAATAATTTAAACATGAAAATTTTAAGAAATATGCTCAAATTTGTTACGTTTTTATCTATTTATAAGTGAAAAAATAAAAGAAAAGAATTGAGACAAAAAGAAAAACAGAGATAGCCAGAAATAAAGAAATGAACACAGCAGCAATAATTTAAGCATGAAAATGGTAAGAAATATGCCCAAATTTGTTACGTTTTTATCTTTTTATAATGTTAACTATCATTTGCATTGCGTGTGTAGTGGTTACGAAACTGTCCTTGCATTCGAGAGTTTTCGGGTTCGAATCCTGTGGGTTACATGTCTATAATAATTTTTTGTTTTCCTGTGGGTTACATGTCTATAAAAACTTAAATCTATCAAAATTTTGCTTTGCATTAATGCTATAAATGCCTCAAATTTAAAAACTATTTTTGAAGAAATAATATAGAGAAAAAAATATTCGATATTCAAACAAATTTATTTTTAGTTTTAAAATTACTAGATCTATATTATATTTAATATCGAATTAATATTTGATTTATTTATTATACACCTTTTGAAATATAAAGTAATTTCTTTTGAGAACCAAACAACTTTTTTTTCTTTTTTAATTTCCGTCCTCTCCTATGTAGCAGATAGAAAGTTTAAAATTGAAATGAAAAATATAGTAACGTGAAAAGTCAAAATAATGAATTCAGTGAAATTTTCGGAGCTCGCAGAGTGTGATAATCCGTTTTGAACTTTAGGGCATTCGTCTATAATACTCACGAGTTCAATCTGTGCATCTGCTTGATTACTCATAGATTCTTAATCACACATCTATGCATGCCTAGCAAAAATATTGATTAATTGTAAATTACTGAAATAAACAAGAATTATAATCGCGTAAAGGAATTAAATATTTAATATCCATTAATAGAATCCTAACACATTAATAATTGCAGTCTACGTTCCACTACAAAAATATAATTATAATTTCCTAGTTTATAGATCTTGTTAAAAGTGCCGAAGAGCATAGTGATGATATCGATTAACTGTACTTAAAAACTAATTGTATCGATTATTTATTGAAAATATTTCATCCATTAATTTATACCAAACTTAATTATAATGATTCATCCAATTGGTCAATAGAAAATATGATTATTTTTATATCGAAATAATCACAGTAGCAGAAGTAACACTGACAAAGAAGAACATTGGGTGATCGGTTAACGAACATAATCCGTTCCAAGACTATGTTCGCTATCCGAATTGTTCGTTAACCGATCATCGATTCACCATAGACTTCTATGTGGAATCGATTAATTCGTTCTGGAAACTCTAAAAATTAAATTTAAAAAAATGTATAATTCCTTAGTAAGTTTTTATAAAATAATATATACATATAGTCTTGCATATTAATCAGTCCTTTTCACTTTTTGCTTATGGTGCGTTGAAGAACATGTCCAATGTCGATTGCTTTTCTCTCTTTTTCAGGATTTTCCGGAAGTAATTAATAGCATTGTCGTTGTAAAGATCCCCTACCCTACTGACATCAGCTTGGTTTGGGTGCCATTCTAAGACCATTGCTCTGACATCCTCCCACTTTTTCAAAAGATCTTTGATAACAGATGTCGGCATAGGTCCACTTTGGTCTTCCTCTTGTTCAGAAGGAGACACATTTCGCTGTGTTTCTTGGTGTTCTTCATTCAAAATTTCTTGGAGTTCTTCTGTCGTCAGTTCATCTTCATGTCAGCAAATCCACTCGCCCATAACTTATCAGCTGTCAGAAAATATTGATATCCATATTGAAATTGAAGTATTCAAGTGTGTATTGATTTAAGTCATAATAATAATTATTGAATGGCCTTTAAATTCATTGTTAATTCAAGTTTCATTTAGTAATTATCAATACTAAGCATGCTTTAAACATTTCTCCTTTCAGTGATCTTATTTTGTGTGTAAAATGATAACAAATGTTTAATATAAATTTTTTTTCAGGCTGAGAAGTGTTTGTTACAATTCGTTTTGTTCATTATCCGAATATGTGTTCGTTGTTCGAACACAAAAAAAATCTTTCTTGAAAGTGTTCGTTAACCGATCAACCACTGTAGTACATTTCAAAATAAGCAAACTTTCCGCGCTCGCGTATTTTGCGCAGAAAGTTGTAATAAATATATAGTAATGTTATTTCGAAATTGTTACTTGTTTCTTTGTTTATAAGTATATATAAAAATTAATGTATTTAATTACTGGTAGATTATAATATTGAAATGTGATTATGATATTTTAATGAAATTAGAATGTCCCATTTTTTTGCCCTTTAGGTTATATCTATAACAATGCAAGGAGAATACAATAGCCTGTAGTGATGGTATGAAACTCACTATTTTTTCCAGAACTCTGTAAAATTTTTGGTATTTCATTCTTCCTTGTAAGTGCATAAATAAGGGAGAATTTTCATAATATTCTGGATTTTTAAATATCTTTAACAGTTTTAACATTGGTGGATATTTTATAAAAATTAAATTTTATTCACGTTTTTCGTGGTTTCATTGAAGATGTTATTACTATACCCAAGATGTTTTTACTGCGAAGGGAAAGAATAGAAGAGAAAGTGGGCGTTACTGTCTAAAGTAAAGTTCACCATTTTTCGGACTTTACAGAAAATGATGAAAGTGCATATATATAAAATGATTGAACGAATTCAAGATATACAAGTATTTACCAAATTCTTTCCTCATAATATAAATTAACAGCGTTTCTGAAATCTTTTTATAAATTATATTCTTAATAGTAGCATTTCAATATATTACAAGTACTAAGCTAATTAATAAGTTTATTAAGCTAATTAATACTAATACTATGTATTTTAGTTTCTTTAATACATGAAACTTTAAAGCCTGAGTATGCTTTCCTTCTTTTTAACAATTCATCATGTGGCAGATATTCATTGTAGATAACTTGTGATAATACAATTCTCATAATTGTATCTGTAAACATCTAAGATCAGATTCCGTATATTTAAAATTATTTGATGTAAAAACCTAAGGAAAATAAAGCATGATTTTACCAAAACCTAAAATACGAATTTCTCACTACTTTACATAACAGATATTTGAAAAAATATAATATTTGAAACAAATATATTCCTATTAAGATAGCAGATTTAAGGTTAAAAAATATTTGATATCAGAAAAATATCTTTCAGATAAAAATTAATGTGTGTATACTTTTAGAGGTGCAACCTTTTTTTAAAATTAGTAATTCTAATAACTATGAATTTTTTAAGAGACTATTAAAAAGAAAGTTTTTTTTCATTAAAATACATCACCATAAGAGTTTTACGATATTATTCTTAATTAGCTATTACAGTGAATTACTTGGCATTACAATTAATGTAAATCTCCGATCAAGTTTGTACATACTTCTAATCATGGTTACTTTACTATAATGTTACCACATTGTTACATAATTCAAAATGTTTTATTCACTGTATATAATTTTCATGGGTAGGGGCCGCTTCGCAGCCTAGGCACCGAGTTTTGTTTAAATAAAGAAAGAAAGACTTGGCTATGCAGATTAATTAAATCAATTGCGATTCCCAGTTATTTCACAATCATAAATGTTTTTTTTTCGCTATTAATTATTCACAACTTATATGCATTCAAAAGAAAATAAGACACATTAGTTATGATTAAACTGTTAAAGCATTTTCGTTATAATCAATTAATAGCAAAGTAAATGAATAAGTAATGCATTAAACCATGTACAGGTATGTGATATTAAGACATTTCATTTCCAATAATTAAATAAAATATTTGAAATCTTTAAATTCACAAGAAGCACTTTTCTCAATTTCGGAAAAATGTCTGAATTCTAAATATATTTCCGGTGCTTGCCTCTGAGTAATGTCATTTTTTGATCCACTTTTATTTAAATAATGTGAACTTATTTAAATTGTTTTCAATTTACATATCTGTTCTCTTAATGACACTAAAATTAGAACTGTTAGGAAACATAATTAGTTCTTATGTCAAAATTCTTTTCAGTATTAGCAGAAAAAAAATCATTTAACTGAAAAATAAACTTAACTGATTTCTTTATAAGAATTAAATTTTTTTTTTGTATGAATTCTTCCTTAAATATAAATTTTCCAAAGTGAGATTTGATGATTTTTTCTTTTACGTTAACATTCTTAACAGTATTCAATTTAATTTTCTTTAAGCTAAATTTCCACAAAGAGTAAATTTAAAAGCAGTTTTATAATTCTGTTAATATTTAAAGCAGCAAATCCGATTTAACATTAAAAATAATAAATGTTTATAAAATACTGTCTTTGAAATCGAAAAGTATAATGAGTGACCTTAATAATACTTAAATACGTACTTAAAATAAATCTGTTTGTTATTTAGTTATTCTACAAAATAGTTGATAATTTTATTATCCTAATAAAAGCGGGAAAACTATTTTTAGAAAAAAAAATGATTTCTAAGAAGTATTAAAAACGAGCTTATTCTTAATAATTGAAATCTGTCTCCAAAAAGGAAAATCTATTTTTAGTGAATATTGTTTACATTCTTAACCAAATTTTATATTTGCAAGACCAATGCTTTCATTTTTAACCAAGTTTTATAAATGCAAAATTTTTCATCATAATGAATTGGTGTAAAATATGTAAAAAATTAATGCAGTCATTGAGTTTCCTCTTTAAAAGGGTCTCAATGCCGCAATCATAATAATTAATATACATAGGACATAATATGAAGTCCATTCTAAAGTTTATTTTATTATTATTATTTTATTACCACGTTTATATAAACTTGCCGTCGTGTATGTCTGTCCGGGTGGAATTTTGCAATCGATTTTAAACTAACTTCCCGACTAGCCACAAACTTCAAATTTGGCGCATAGTTCAGAATTGGATGACAATGCATGAAAATGAAGAGAAAAAAGACATACAAAGTAAAATAAAATTACAATTTAGAAAAAAAAAATCATTTTCGAGATTGTCTTTTGTTGTCGATTCCATTATTTCAAATTAGTATTCGCGATCGCAACGAACTATAGGGGGCGTTGTTGTATGAGAC
>NC_092212.1:4325476-4333875 GCF_043381705.1 Parasteatoda tepidariorum | reverse complement strand
TATATATATATATATATTGTCCCTTGCATCTCTTATGATGATTAAGTTCACCATTAATTGCTTTCGTAAATAGTACAGTTTTAAAATTTTTTGTGCTGATTTATTTACATAAAAATGTAAGGTCTGACGCAATTTGAATTTTCTTTAAACTTAGACGTAAAACATTATCTCAATTTGTGAAATATTCGTATTACCGACATCGTGATTATTAATTTAATTTTAAATCATTCGGTTGAAATTTGAGACAAGTGTATATTTTTTATTATTTTCTTTTAAAGATTGTTCTTTTAGTTCATAGTTTTAAATGATAATCAAATTGACAAAAATTTCTGATTGGCAATCCTAAAATCATCTTTACAAGAAATAAAAAAAATGTTGATAATTTTTAAAATATTAAATGCTTTCATAGTCTCACTCCCATGAAATGATGTCTATGGATACCTTTGGCTTCAAATTTTTTGTGAAAATATGAAGAAGTATGGAAGTGCATCCGCCATGTTTTCCTACCTTGTAACATGTGTCCATACCTGCCAACTTTTAATCCCTTCCATCATGATTTTTCCCAGTGGTATTAAAATGGAATTAAATTTTGACTTGTAAGCAAAATACTATGTTGTATTTGAAAAATCTTCAGTTGACAACCAAAAAAAGTAATGCATATTAATATACATGCTAAATTTTTTTAAGAATACTGGTGATCGAAATCAGTTTAAATTTAAGTTTATAAAATAAAAAATAGTATATATTTACTACCACTTTAAATATAAGAATAACATTTTACGCCAAATGCGTAAAAGTTGGCAGGTGTGTGTGTCACTTGGGCCGTCATTTATTTTTTAAGACTCCCTAAAGACTGTGACTTTGTTACTTTTGGATTAAACACGCCCCTAAGAAAACAAGCATATAACAACTCGTAGACCAAAGGGCTTTTTAAATAATTATTTTATTCCTAGTAGCAGCTGTGGAAACCAATTATAGAGCATTAGTGGACAGAAAATGTAGAAAAAGAATTTAATCAATAAAAACTGGTAGATTATTATTTAAGAAACATATATCTGTTAGCAGTCAAAGAGCTTTTTTATTTTTCGGAATACAACTCGGCATGTTTAAGGAAATAAACATGTTTAAAATGCCTCTTAAAAAACATAGGCACAACTTAAATTGTGTTGATTAAGAGGACCTTCCTCCTCAAAAGACGAACTCAACTTTAGAGATGGAGAGGAAAATTTCTGAATAGGCTTTTAATTCTTTTCATTTAATTTTCAAAAATACTGATAAAGGATATTTAATCTATTTGACGCTATATTTCAATACATATAAAATACAACTCCGTCACCCAAACAAAATTTGAGATATAGAGCGTACGGTATTTTGGATGATCTATTAATTTTAGAATTAACCAATTAATTTCAGAACAATACAATTCTGCAGTCAACTGCTTGTTTAGATATATTCAAATTGCAAACAGATGTTAGTTTTAAGAATTTATGCAATTATTTTTTTTATTCTTGTGCAATTATTTTTTTATGCTTTCATTTTTATGCAATTAATGTTGAAAGAAATTTTTAGTGTAAACTTAGTACTTTCAACTTACTTGTAAGAGAAAGCAGAAAAGTATGATCGACATTCAGCAATCATGTTGTTTCGAGGAGTCTCAACGAAGTCATTAAACAGAATCACATGCTTGGGCCATATATATATATATATATATATNTTTTAATATATAAAATAAAACAATACACTTTTATCTTAATCGTTGAAATTCTAAATTTATTTGAATTTCAACGATGATTGAGCTACAATGATTTAAAAAATCCTTAATTTTTGGTTGATTATTCTGTATTTTTTAACATTTTCTTCGGTTATTTTCATGTATTGTAATATCTTAATATCTAAGATTTTAAATGTAATATCTTAAAAGATTTTAAGCTCAAATTACTAGATATTTTGCCTGAATGTCTTCTATTCAGATGTTTAAGGAATAGATTACGGTCTATTTGATTGAATATAAGTTGATGATAGATTTTACATTTTACAGCTAAACTGAAAATAACTAAGTGCAATTTTAAACTTTTTTTTTTGCCGAAATAAGTTTCGATGTTTGCTGTAAAGAATTTAAATATTAATATAATATCTATTGTATAGTCCTTTTCAAAGTCGAATATTTATGTGTACTATAAAGCAAGAATAATGATAGCAAAATGAATTTCTTCAAATCTCCATGGTTACTATGAGTTTTCTCCCTGTACATAAAAAAAATGCATGGTTCTTTAAAAAAGAAATCCATATTTTTTTGTATTTATACCATGGTTAAGGGTTAATAAAAATTTCTATATTAAACATTTCTAAATCTTGCATATGAAGGTATTTAAGTACCTCATGACAATTAACTCAGTTAAAATTGCGACTCTAAGAAAATGGGTAAAAAAAGAAGTCTCTTAAAAATAAACACTGTTAGAAATGCGCCTTAAGAAATGGACTCAGTAATTTTTTTTTTATCGTTATTGCTAATTTTACGCAGAAATATCCACATTTATTCTGAATTGAAATAAAAAAGTTTACATAAGTTACAATTAAGAGTTTATAATTTATTTTAAATGATTCCTCAATTCTGCTAAAGGTTCATTTATTTCAAAATATCTATTTGTATTAATATTAAAATATAGGAATATAATTTTATAAATTTATTTCCATCTCTTGAAATTCATTTTTATCCTGTTATTTTTTTTAGTGCTGAATTCTTATAATATTCAATAATCGGATTTTGATTCTCAGACTGAGGAAATGTATTGAGGAGTGGAAAAAAAGCAATTATAAAATAAATAAATAAATAATAGTATCTTAATTTAGTATATATTTTTATTTTCTTGTAAATTTGTTATAGGTAGTGNGGCGTTACTCATTATGATTAGTATACTGCGCATGCTTGAAAACATGCCTTGAGGGATCATCCTGTTTCCTGAGGATTCACAGGCATCCTCACGCTATACACTAAATTTGTTATAAACTTACTGTAACTTAGTAGCTTGTTATAGGCAACTCGCTGTGAAATAAATTTAAAATCCCTTTAGCGCACAGTGGTATGACAGCGAAACCGCTCTTTTTAAAAAAATGTCCTAAGCGCACAACGGTCAATCTCTGAAACCAATACTTTTAAAGTAATATTTTAACTTTCCTAACCATCACTAGATAGCACCACTAGTACTACTCCTAGATTATGTCTTCCTTGGAGAAAAATGGAAAGTTTTCAATGCATTTTTTCTTTACTTCAAAAAATATTTTTTTTGACCAGTGAAATACAAAAAAATTTTGAAATATATTACACAAATTTGTTGTTTGTGAGTTCCTTTTGACATACAAATTTTTCCCCAATAAAGATTCCAAAGAAAAGCATTAAATTTTTACATTTATTTTTCTTGGTTTCAGAGGGAGACCACCGTGCCACTAGAACGTAAGATATTCCCACCAACACATGTCCTTTTTCCCCTTTCACTCATTCAGATAGAGAAGTAGATCAAAATTTATTATGGTTTTTCGTTAGCATGGGGCTTATAAAAGGAGAACAATGTGTCTTTTATCTATTTTTATTCAAAATAAAGTCAATTACCTTAAATTTCTTATCTGAAACAAATTTGTTCTACTCATTTGCGTTTTTTTTTTTTTTTTGGAATTATTGAACAGCCATATTGAGTTGATGCGAAATTTATTTTCTATTATTACTAATTTTTCTGTATTTTGCTTGTCTTAAAAATTAAGAATTTGAACAATTTTTTTATTATTATAATTTTGTATTGTTGATTTTCAATTACAGGAGATTTCAATTCTTTGTGAGGGAAAAAGTAAATATCTTACTACGGCTTTCTCTGCTATATATATATATAGCTATATATATATTTACTTTTTATTAAATTTTATTATATATTTTATTTTTATTATTATATATTTCTGTATTATTTATTTCATCATAATATTGCATAATATACATTATATTTGAATTATATTTCATTTCTTAGAACATTTTTCGTGTCTGAAATTCATACGTGTTATTTGCACTAATATATATTTTGCATTTTATTATATATTATATTATATTTGTTAAAGCTATTTTTCGAGTTAGAAATTACATAAATGATTTTAGTATTTGAATTTATTATTTTATTCCAATAAAGTTAAAATTTATTGTAAAAAATATTAAAAAAACTAGTTAAAAAAATATTATTTTCTGATCAAACGAAAATGNTTAAAGCTATTTTTCGAGTTAGAAATTACATAAATGATTTTAGTATTTGAATTTATTATTTTATTCCAATAAAGTTAAAATTTATTGCAAAAAATATTAAAAAATTAGTTAAAAAAATATTATTTTCTGATCAAACGAAAATGTTCTATGTGGATAGTGGTTAACCACCGAAACCACCCCCGCCCCCTGGTGGGACAATGAATCAGAATTTTTTTAATGTGTAATTTTCCCATTCTTAGACCCTATGCTTTATAATTAGTTCCTCAATTTTAAAAAAATATGACAATTTGTATTTGCGTGCCACAAAGGGTTTTAAGAATAATAAATGTTCTCTAAATTTTGTTTGCCAATGGCACTTTTAAACATTTTAAAATATTTTCTTTTAAGATATTAGAAAATTTCCTTCAAATAACCAAAAAAATTTTTACAATATTATTTGTTTACATTTTAAAATTTTATCTAAAAAATTTAAACTCAACTTGCATCTTATTTGTTTAGTTTTGCAATCAAGCTTGATTAAATTTAGCAAATAAGGTATTTTAATTTTTAAGACAATAATGAGCTTCTTAAACTTATTTAATTCAAATAAAGATCTTTAAATGCATTTTTGAAATCAATTATTATATTATTATATAGCTCTAAAGCTGGATAAAAAATCCTTTTAAAATATATGCTCAAAATTTAAGTTTTATAATTATTATTGAAATAATTTGATGTTTTATCAAAACATGGTTGTTTACCTTTGAACTTCCGCAAAAATTCCTTACTTTTAATGTTAAAAAATATTATACGGAAGTGTAAGAACAACATTTTAAATAAATAACTGATAAGAATAAAATTTAAAGCAAATCAGATTTCAATAAATGTGTCATTTATAAAAGAACATTGATGACGCTATATTATTTTTTGAAAATTTCTTAACATTTGACTTAAAACTAATTATGGTAAATATAACCGTTACAAATTTAAAAGAATTGATAAATGATGGATACAAATTTTGTGAACAAATTATGGGGAACCAATTTTGGGGAGGAGCTACAAAGATACGTAACAGGACACGTTACCAAGAAATCCGTTCTGCGGGCTCAAAATCTCTCTTCACTTTCAGTAGTTGTATAAGTTGGTTACATGCTGCGTGGAAGTTGTGATTTTGACGATTATTCTGCCACTGATCGTGATATCCAAATTTTGCCTTTAAAGTTATTATTATTATTATGATTCTTAATATTTTTGAGTATGATTGCTTCAATTCTATTCCGGAAAACGTGGTAGCTTAGAGGTTAGAGCACTCGCCTCCCAATGAGGTGACCCATGGTTCAAATCCCAGCAATGGCTGTCGATACGAATTCCGTACCGATCACAGTGCAGACGAAAAATATCATCAATGGTAGACGGATGATGGGTTTGAGTCCCCTTACCATCTGGTAAATCGTGGGATGTTTTCGTGGGAGGTTCATCTCCATGTAACGCAAATGTAGGCTAGTTCCATCAAAAGTCCAATTTGAAGGCGAATTTCTATGATAAATTTAACTATACATAATTATACATATACATAAAATTATGGCAATTATGGCTTATGGTATTTATAAAAAAATAGTATTTATTAATTATTTTTTTAAAAAAATGTTGCTATTCGCCTTTTTTTCCCCCAGCTGAATATTAGGTTTTCGGCTATTCCGCTAAACCGCTATGAGTTACATCTCTAGTTTATATACAATACTCTGGAAAAACGGGAAACTTTTTTGTTTCATTATTTTCACTATATATCAGCATCATTATGACCCGGCTTTTTCATTTCAAATTAACATAGGTTTTCAAACCCAAATTAGTGCCTTTTTCACAACTCCTCTTTGGTTAGTACCTACTAAAATAAAATTTTGTGTTGCTGTTGAGGGAAAAGTGAAAGGGAAAATGAGTAATCCTTATAATTTTTTCCCTCCATTGAAGGTTCCTTCTGTCCATTTGTTTTTACATTTTTAGATTTTTCGAGCGATTCACGTGTCCTGATTTTCGTTATTATTATTAATTTCATCAGATTTTTGAGAGTTTTTATAATTTTTGTGAGATTTTCATTAGGTTGTTAATTTTTATCGAATTTTAGGTAGCCAGACATTTTTTTTTTTTTTGTTGTTAAATTTATTGTTTGATAATGTTTAAGGTTTTATCAAATGGTAAATTTTTCTGCTACCCGTTTATCCTGGGTGATATCAGATTTAATTTTAATTGCGTAGTACCATAATTTATGATGGGTGCTAGTGAAGAAATATGCTCAACACATTATGTAAAATGTCCAATGATTTGTATGAATTTGATATGAAGATTTGTTGTTAGCTATCAAATAGCTTTTTCTCTCTCCCCATCAATGAATATAACACGTGAGAAGAAAGATTAATATCAAGGACAAGGATTAATATAACACACTGACATTCATAGATACTATTAATAATTTTTATTTTATCAACATTTGCTTTTTTGAATATATATATATATATGCTAACACTATATAAAAGGTATTACGGTCAAAAATAGTTTACATGAAAAAAGTATATAGTAAAAGTATATAAAAGTAAAGTTATTAAGGAAGTGGTATACGATAATTTCTTTTATTAATTTCTAATCCGTTTATAATAATCTAATCTCATCATTCATTACTCCTAATATCCTAGATAGGTAAATATTAGACTCATTATCAACATCAGTTTTATTTGCTTCAAACCGATAGATAAGCATATTCATTTATTGTGATATATCCTTTAGTTAAAATTATTTATGATCCCGATACGAATATTAATTTTTGAGTAAGAGATTATTAGTTAGATTTCTATTCGATTGGGATGGATTTCTTTAAAATACTTGTTAAAATACCGAAATATTATGATTCATCCCCCTACTATTAATAAATACCGACGCAGTTACAAAGTATTCCACTAAAAAATTTGAAAATAATTGTAATTTACAGAATGGAAAAGTGAAGATATTGAAAATAAATAACCAATGAATTATAGCACCTGATTAACATATATAGAACTTTAAAAGGAAAAATTTCACACAGTTTTTCCTGCGCATGGAATGTATTACTTTTCTAAAAAAAGAAGTCTAAGTTTCATTATTTGTCCTACCCATCGAAGTAACTCACTAGAAATATATGTTTTTCGATTTATTCAACGTCCAGTCACATCCATAAATCTTTCTTTAGGCCATCCGAAGATAATGTCAAGAAGTCAACGACATGACATTACAACGGATTTATTTTAACATAAGAGATGAGAATCCAGGTAACTGCACGAACGAATAATAATGAAAATATTTTAAACTATAAATATATTTTCTTCAATTTAAAGTGGTACCTATTTAATAAGTTTCTTTTTCAATTAATATTTTTATTAGCATTCACCAACTGAGCGATATGCCGAAGCTTCTACATAAATCATACAATATTCTTGAAGATCTCTTGAAGAATATCACTCAGAATGTAAAGGAACGGAACCTCCAAACTGTCAAATTTTATTTTCATAATATACTGCATAGATTTCGATAGTTTGAAATGAAATTCAAACACTTTTACACACTGTTTTATATAGGATCATCACTGTTTCCCCCCCCCCCTGATCNCCCCCCCCCCCTTGATCTAAGTTTGCAAGTAGAGAGTAGGCGTTACTTAAAACATTGCGAATAACCAACACAATTTTAAGTTCAAATTACGCAAATCAAATTTTGCATGACGGTTTTTTTTCTAATCGTCTGGAGGAATAGATTGCAGACTAGCTGACTATGGATTAGTTGATGATTGATTTGAGATTTTACAGCTAGTCTAAAATTAATTTTTCGGGCAATTTTAGCAAAATTTTTGGCCTTTTTTTTTGCTATACATGTTTTGATATTCGCTGTAAAATATCTAATATAATATCTAAGGGAGGTATAGTCTATTCCTTAAGTTAAATATTTAAGAGCATTAAAAAGCAAGAGTAATAAAAGAAGAGTAAATTTCTTCAAAGCTGGGTGATTTTTTTGTCCAGTTTTCTCTCAATACTTTTTTAATAACATTTTTCGTAATTTTCCGTATTTATACCATGTTTTAGTGTATAATACGGACTATTCTTAAGATTTTAAAACTCACTAAGGACTGTGACTTCTGGATATTTATATACGGAAGTGCAAG
>NC_092212.1:4280392-4325391 GCF_043381705.1 Parasteatoda tepidariorum | reverse complement strand
AGGTTGTACATATATAAAAATAGAAATTATTTCTATTTAAAGTAATTAAAACTTTGATCGGAACAAATTATAATAAGTTTTAATTTTATTAGCTTAAAATAAATAAATATTTTAAAAGAAAATTTATCGCAAAAATAATGTACTATACTTACCGATACTAAAATCGTGTGCAGGTTCCTGTTATGGTAGTACATCAACTGCATTGAGATGGTCATCTCATAGTGCGAAAGTATTTTTAATGCTTTCATTTTAAAGGAAATGTTATTATTAAACTAAAAACTTGTTCCGTCTCATCTATAAAAAAATTTCATCCGATCATCCTCTTCCTAACGTCGCCGCCATTTTTATTTACATTTGTATATGTCATCACATAAAATTGAAACGTCATAAAAAGCAAACGATCTGATTGGTTCATGAAAGAAATTGCCTGAACGGTTGCAGATATTTCGTGCAACCGTAATTTCTATATCACACGAGCGATTATTGAAGAAATTTCACTTACAGTTGCACTTACGCTTGCAGTTGCACATATTTTCTCTCGTGTGATATAGCCATTAGGCTCTTAGTTGGTACCTAGATTCAAAAATACGGTTTTCCGAGTACAGTCACACCAAGTTCAGATGATTACGTAACAGAAGCATGCACCGACTATAAATTTTTCTATTAATTCAACGTCCTGACATTCGGTTTTATACATATTCTTAAGGCCATCCATTGGTAATGTCATCCAACAAAACCAAGGATTTTTTAAAATTAGGAAAAAGGAATAATGAAAAGTTAAATATAATCGAAAATGTTTTTTATATTTATACGTATTTTCTATAATTTAAAGCGGTGTGTATTTATTTCTCTTTTAGTTAATATTTTTATTTCGATAAAATTACACCAAGAAATTGCACCGCCCACTTTTCCGTTCATATCGTTGCTTTGGCTCTCATTTGGTACCTAAAGTTCCGAGTACAGTTACACGAAGTTCAATTGATTACATACAATAGCATTCACCGACTGAGCTTCGATACAAATATGCCGAAGCTTCTATACAAGTCATACAATATTCCTCTTGAAGAATTATACTGCATAGATTTCGATAGTTTAAAATGAAATTCAAACACTTTCACACACTGTTTTATATCGGATCAACATTGTTTCCCCCCCCCCCTTGATCTAAGTTTGCAAGTAGGCGTTACTTAAAACATTGTGAGTAACCAACACAATTTTAAGTTCAAATTACGCATGATTAGTTCAAATTACGCAAATCAAATTTTGCATAAAGGTTTTTTTTTTTTTTTTTTTCAATCGTCTGGGGGAATAGATTGCAGACTATGGATTAGTTGATGATTGATTTGAGATTTTACAGCTAGTCTAAAAATAACTTTTCAGGCAATTTTAGCACAATTTTTGGCCTTTTTTTTTGCTATACATGTTTTGATATTCGCTGTAAAATATCTAATGTAATATCTAAGGGAGGTGTACTCTATTCCTTGAGTTAAATATTTAAGAGCATTAAAAAGCAAGAGAAATAAAAGAAAAGTAAATTTCTTCAAAACTGGGTGATTTTTTTGTCTAGTTTTCTCTCCATACTTTTTTAGAAACATTTTTCGTAATTTTTCGTATTTATACCATGTTTTAGTGTATAATACGCACATAAATCTAAATTAAAAAAAAAATTCGAAAATAAACATTTCTAAATCTTTCTTCTGAAAGAACTTAGGTACCTTTTAAAAATGAACTAAGACAAAAATTGCTTGTGTAAGGGAATGGATATAACTAAAAAAGTATATAGGCAAAAATTAATATAGAAAAAAAAATGGCAGTACAGGTGCACGGCCGATGGAACCACCTCACCGGCTGTAGCTTTTGGTGAGTTACTCCCACTCTCATCAAAAGTCTGGTATATATGAATGATAATAAAACGATAAAAAAATTACATTACTTTATAAAGCGTAATTTTACACAGTAAAATACAAAATTTGAAATAAATCACTCAAATAGTTCCAAAATATCAAGTTTAAGAAAAACAGTTTACATTTAAAAATGAAATTCTCTAGAACGTTCGTTGAAATTTTGTATTTTGCCCTGTAAAATATTACATTCTCCAAAATAATGTAGAAATTGTAATACTTCACACTTCAAAAAATTTTGGCTATTATTAAATAAAATAATAAATACTTACTAAAAGTTATTTTTTTTTGCATGGAAACTACCTTTGGATAAATGAATTTTAAAACTGTGAGCAAAATTTTTTCAATTCGCTTAAAGAGTTTGCGAGATATAGCGAAATACACAAAAGTAAAATTAATATTTAAGGGTCCAAACTTAGAGCCACCCACCTGATCAAAATATTGGGATCAATTTTCCCATCTTGCGGTCACTTCTATACTTTGTCAGAAGTTCGACTTCACCGAGAAATTTTTTTTTTTTTTTATAAATAGTAAGTACGTAATATTGTTCGCAATCATAAATAATCATATTTGAAATCACCCCCTTAACGAACCATTAAGATTGAGTATTAAAGTGTGAAGATTCGATCATTAAATCAATAGTTATTCGGGTCAATTATCGAAAATTTACTTATTTATAGCGTAAGCCTCAATGGCATAAGCAGTCTTTCTATCTCCTAAATATCTATCAAAATTGAAGAAATAAAACAATTTAGGGAAGAAGAAAAGAAAACTAATTGTAAATTAATTCTTGATTTTGAAATAAAATTGATTGTTTCTCATAATTGTAGACACATACATTTAGAACTTTGTAGTATTATGAAGTTAATTATTTTGATTATACAAGCATATTTCAAAAAAAGGAAATATTCCTATGATTTTAATTTTAAAATATTTATAAAGAGTTGCGTTCCCCTTATTGCGCTCTCTGGTTACCCATTGGCAGGCCTAAAAGCTAGACGGAAAAGAGAAAATACTGGTAGGAGAACTATTTCAATATTAGATAATATTCGGGAAGAGTTCATCTTTCTTAACAATTAACAACTCTCTGTAATAGATTTTATCTCAGGGAAGAAGCAATTCTATATAAAAATTTTATCCGTTAAAAACAATTGGTAGTTATAGGTTTTTATTATTCCCTCAAAATATTAAAAAATGAAAGTGATTTGTTACCAATTTTTACTCTTTTCCGTCTTGATGTATATATAGGCTTTCAACCCTGCCCATTGGTCAAATGCTTTTTCATTCGGGATTGACTCCGTTCAACGTCACAACATTTCAGATCATGCGTTACAAAAACTGTCTCAATTGACGTTTGTCATCGAATTGGTTTTCAAATCTCGCCTATGCACGAGTTTCAAGATGTCACAATACACTTTTCTTTCCTCAGCATTTATATTGAAATCACCGTGAAGCCGGTAATTATACGTTAATAATAAAAAGAATAAAAAAATAATACTTTAAATTATTATTATATAAATACATTAAAAATCCCGGCTCATGAAAATAAAAAGAAAAACAGCAGCGGTCGCAAGCAACGAAGACGCTTGCGCACTGCTTTCTCTTTATTCTTGATCACAGTTGAAAAGTGTGCGCACGCCATCAATTTCAAATCCAAGACCCATTTTGCCAAAGGGCTAAAAAAAAAAAAAATAGCGCATTGGAGTAGTTACCTTATTATTACTTCTGACATCAACTCAAGCGCGATCTTATAAAATAACGATCTCAAGACTTAAAAACAAATTTTTCTACGGCAGTAATTAAATAATTGTTATGTAAAATAATAATAAAAAATTCTCAAAAAAAAAACAACTTAAAACTGCTATTTTTTTTCCAAACAAATTGAAATTTCGGGGAAAAAAAATCGCATTTAGTTTATAAATTAATTCGGGTCCTTCAGCACATCAAAATTATACTTTAAAGAGGAACAGAATGGCACCTATGGTATTTTTTATCATAAGTTTAGGAGTTCATAATTCTTTGGCTAATAAGCGAATGTTAACTTTCTATTTTATTTTTAATTTTATATTTATAATCTTATTTTATTCAATTCCAAACACTAGGCGAAGCAAATAGCAGTTTTTGATATTTTAAAGTTCAAGTGAAAGCATAATTTTCTTTTTCGTTTTTAGATCCTTACTAAATAATCCTCGTTATTGGAGTAATCTAGAAGAACAAAGCAAAGCTAGTTCACAATGGTCATTATAAAATAAATCTCTTTATTTCTGAATAAAATAAATAATAAAAACACTACAACGTATAGATAAAGTACGAACAGGTTTATGATTACTTATTTTTTGATTTTGAAATTTTTTTTAAGTGCCTGTTACTTATGTATGAATAAAATAAAATTCACCGAGAGCCTATTTTTCACCGCTGGCAATAGGGCTGACGGCCGACGAATCCAAAGACGGAAAAGAGCGAAAACTGGTACGATAGGCATTTTTTTCAAGAGACATTAAAATTCCGCAGCTGTATTATATCGTATACATAAAACTGCTTCTTTCTTGAGAAAAAGTCTATATTGTGGAATAGTTCATGGAATAGAATTGATCTTCGTCTCCCGCAAATAAATTAAATAAAACAGTTAAAGGTCTCACTGTTACAATGTACCCATTGATTGATTGATTGATATGAGTGGAATCTAGGTGTTAAGCGCGAAGCGCTTCTAACCGATTCATCTATACTGTTTTGGCATTTATTCCAGAGGTCATATACAGTTCAAAGTTCTAAGTTAGGATCAGATAATACAATGTACCCATACCTGCCAACTCTTCCTGAAGATTTTATTTTCATATTTAAAGTGGTAGCAATACTCAAGTTATTCCAATTAACTTTTTGAATTATAATGATAATTATAAATGAATTTGACCACCACTACATATAAATAATTACAATAAATATGAGCTTTTGCAGAGTGCGGACGTGTTGTGTCTAGCTCTGTGCGACCATGAATTCCCGACGATATGGACTGGGAGGTAAGACTCTGTCTTCCTTACCGAATAAATCGATTAGGATTGCCCCTCAGAGGATCTATAATGATTACAAAGATCCTAATGCTCGCCCTGGAGAAATCTACGAGACGGTATTTGGAACCTTCATAAAGATGAGTGATGATGGACGCGGAGGAGTCCGTATTCTCAGGGACTTCAAAGTGCCAGAGGGTGCAACAAGGCCCTACTACTCAGGAAATCCCATCCATGCCCCTGAACCACCCAAGCTGAACAACGTTGAGATGGAACTCCAAGAGGAGGAGACAAAGACCGATATTCAGATAGCGACCCCGGCTGACCCTACTCCTTCAAGAGAGGAACCAGAGCCCGAGTTGGAAACTATGGATATACAGACTGCAACCCCGGTTGACTCAACTCCTGCAACAGATGAGCCAGACTCAAACCCCACCCTCGAGCCTGCTGCACAACAACCTCCTACTGTTGTAAAAGAAAAGAAAAAGAAAAAACGGAGAAAGAACGGTGTCAACTCGGCGACACCAACCAGTTCCGATCCCGAGATAGAAAGAGAGAAACCTCAACACGAGAAAGAGATTATCCCCGCAACACCGGCGGAACCTGATTTAGAACAGATGGAGCTAGGTGACACTACTGAAGCCCCGGCAACAGTTGAGATCCCAGCTACTTCACCAGTGCCGAAAGATACCCTGCATCCCACCGGCAGGAAAATCAAAGCCCTCGTACGTGGACTTAGAATCGACACCGAGATAGAAAATCTCGAACAAGAACTCTCAGATATTGGACTACGGCCAATCAGGACAGAGCAGATGAGAAGGAGGCGTGGCCAGGATTACAAGCTCCTCCCCCTCTTTCTGGTCATTCTGACCGACATTCCCAAACACCGGGAAATCTTCAAACTTGACCGATTACTGGACGCACCCATCCGGGTAGAAAGATTTCGTGGAGGCCGATACGAAATCCAGTGCTATAAGTGCCAAGGATTTGGCCACACCCAGAAGGACTGCACAAATAGCCCAGCGTGCATGAAATGCGCAGGAGCGCATTATTCCTACTTATGCACGAAGCCCCTGAGCAAGCCTCCGACTTGTGTGAATTGCAAGAAAGACCACATAGCCTATTTTTCAGGCTGCCCATCCAGGCCCAAGAGAAAACTCGCACCGAAAAGGAAAGATCATCGGAGTGCCACCAGCTCAGCCACTAGATTCCTGAGAATTGTAAAGGAACTGCAAGAACTCTTAAAAGACGAGGATTTAGTTTCACTGATCCATTGCCTTCTCCCGGCTCCCATGACCTAGACTCGGAGATACTCCAACCAAGACGACCACAGATTTTCATCTTTGGAATTTCCATTTTTGTTTCATGCCAATAGTCACCGTTGCCTTAGGGCGCATTTTCAGATGAAGAGGTCAGGTGCCCGCTGCCGCGGGCAGGTACCTCAACAAATCCAGATCGTCATCGTCATCAAAGCATAATAATCATGGCACAAGCGACCACCATATATAAGGACTATTCACTCTTAGTATATACTAATTCGTGACTTCCGCTTCTGCGTTTTCGCTCGCCACTCTACCCTTCTCTCCATCGACAACATTACAGGCGCCCACGGGCATCACCATAGATGAAAGAGTCAATTGTCCGCTTCGCGGCAGGCACTCTGTACACTACTCCAGTTCAAGTTCAATGGCACAAGCGAATTTCAACGGGATCGAAGTATAAATCTATATTTGAGTGAGATTGTTTATTGTTATACAACCACTCTGAAAATCCATTCTCGGAAAGAATGGAAGTTGGCTGGTATGATGTTGCGCGGACGCGACAGCGTTGATATATTCCATGTGGTCATTGAGATGTTGTCATTACGAATTTATAAATCTCCATTAAATTTTATACTGTTAAATACTGGTAGATACGTGTATTAATATAGTAGCGTATTAATATAATAACGTTTTGATACATTTGTGATAATTGATTACGATCCTATTTTTTAAGAGACTGTTATCCGTTAGCTTTCATCGTATCATCATGCAAGGACAACACAAGGGCATGTAGTGGCGATATAGAACTCCCAATGATAGCCAGATACAATTACGATATTTCATATTATCCGTTTCGTTAGTAACGCGTAAATAAGAGAGAATTCTCAAAATGTTTTGGAGTTTCAAAAATATTTTACAGTTGTAAACTTGAGAACAACATTGCATTTTTGAATCAAAATTAATTCTGTGGCCCTTTCTTTTAGATGGCGATGAATATGGCGTTTTCCTTTGAGGAAGTGCTATTTCAGAATTTCTTTTTTTCTTATGATTTTAATGTTCGTTGAGGGATAGAAATTTCTCCCTCATACAAACTTTCTCAGAAGAATTACTGCGATGAATAGCATTATCTTGAGTGTTTTCAAACCCAGCAAATTTGGCTAAGCAATTTTCCATTTCTTCAATTTTATTCGCCTGCCATCCTGATTATTAGATAGTGATGTTCTGCTCTCCTGACGAAAATCTACTTCTTTATTTCAACTTGTCCATCCGTCAACTTGATTAGTGGATGGTGATTGATGTTTCTCAGTGAGACGTGTTTCTTTCTTCAACTTTATTCGTCCGACATCCTGATTGATATTATGATACTTATTGCATTTATGATATGTATGGTTTATTTTGTTATTAAATAAAAAACTAAATAAGTATTAAATAAATAAAGAAAGAAAGATAAATAGAAAAGTTGTGATCTTCTTATTGCGATCACTCTTTACTCTTACGCTTTTTCTTTCTAGACTGATTCGATTAAAGGCCACAACATTTCAAATCATGGGTTGCAAAAACTGTCTCAATTCATGTTTGTCGTCGGATTGGTTTTCAAATCCTGCATTATGTACGTGTTTCTAAACGTCACAAAATACTTTTCCTTCTTCAGTTTTCATATTTATATTGAAATCACCTTTAACCCCTTGGGGACGGGGAATTCAGACAGATTTCGTACAAAATCAGAATCGAGTTGTAATTAAATAAAAAAGGGTAACTTAAATATAATCGTTTCTAATTTGACAGAATTACTTTGCTTTTACTTTGATTATTGTTAGCTCAATCATATGTATAATAAATGTTAATTCGAAGTATGACTAAATAGTTTTATTTTGAACAAAGTAATGGTGAACTAAATAAATCAAACAATTATAACTCCGCCCACAAATAAACTGCTAAAGAATTACTTTGATTACCAGTTTTATCTTTTTACCTTGGTTGATTCGGTTTTATGCTGGCACATATTTTCTGACAGTTGGCGCGAAAGGGTTAAGCCAGTAATAATTATAAGTCAATAATAAAAAGGATTATAAAATTACTTTGCATTATTATTACGTAAATACATTGATATTGCCTGCCAGTAAAAATAAGAGGAAAAACAGCTGCAATTGTCATAGCAAAGCATGCACACTGTTCATATTACTCTTGAACATAGTTGAAACGTGTGATGACGTCCAAATAAGTTGCGCACGCCATCATACCCAAAACAACACACATTTTAACAATATGTAAAATCAGAAACTATGGGATTTCAGTATAAAGAGTATTACTAAATATTGTAATTTTATTATTCTTTAGCTTTAGTGTATAATTATACTGGTGTCACAGTTAATCGTTAAGGTTTACACTGAAAGACAATTTTTTTGTTGCTCTTCGGCGAATAAAGACTTTTTTTTTTCGGATGGAATTTAGAAACGTGTGCTGATTTAAATCTGCTATCTGTTTCTCTCTCTCTTAGCTTAATTTTTTAAAATTTCACTTGAGGGAAAACCCATCGAAAAAGTGTAAATGTATGCATTATCATACCTGCCAACTTTCACTCTGTCCGAGAATGGATTTTCAGAGTGGTTGTAAAACAATAAACGAAAAACAATCTGACTCAAAAATATATTTATATTTTGATCCCGTTGAAATTCGCTTGAGCAAGGTTTATTATGCTTTGATATATTTATTGTAGTTATTTATCTGTAGTGGTGGTCAAACTCATTTATAATTATCATTATAATTCAAAAAGTTAATTGGAATAACCCGAGTATTGCTACCACTTTAAATAGGAAAATAAAATCTTCCGGAAGAGTTGGCAGGTATGCATTATAAACCAGCGCGATGTTAAATATATTTTATATCCAGACATGAAATAAGCTAAATAAAAATTTTATTTTGTTGCTTTCGGAACAGGGGCCCTATAATCAGCTTCACGGAATCTGATTCCGATCGAAAAGAAGCTCTCGTGACGTCATAAATCCGTGAATGTTAGTTAAGCCGTATTACGAGCTCGTATTACGAGCTCTTGATTCCACTCGGAACTAAATTCCGATGCGAAATTATTACGATTCCCATTCCGGCAGGTTTAAGAGTAAGCGAAATCTAGATTCCGACAAGTGTTTGCTTATTTTAGTGATCAAAATGGCGCTGATTTCTGTCATTGCTACCGATTAAAGCAATCTGAAAAACATTTTTGTAGATTTTCTTAGTGTGCAACGCAAAATTTGTCAATTTTAATTTAATTTTATTTAAAATCGGGTATTTTTATAGCTTTTATAAATATAACTAGGAGGCTCCGCCCCCTGCTCGCTGTTGCTCGCCAACCCCCGAGAATTGCTACGCTATCCTATGTGGTTCACACCGTGAACCATGGCTCGCTGCGCTCGCTCGCCAATGAACACAATGTTCTAGCACAAAGACATAATATATTATCGTCAAAGATATAGTATTTTATCATCAAAGACATAGTATTGTACTTATGTAGAAGAATTCTACCAATGTTCTTATTGGCTTTTAAAAAAGTGTATTAGCTATTTAGATTGTACATGGTGAAAAAATCAAAACATTAGCTAAATAAGAAACATATTAGCAAAATAAATTATCAAATATTGCTTCACTAATATTCTGCATTTTAAAGCGTGAAAATTCAATGCATAAATAAACGCGAAATATAAAAAAATTCAATGCATTCAATACAAACACTTAAACGTTTTTTAGACGTTTAGGTAGCTCCCAGTAGAAAAATATCAATTCAACAGCGGCCTTTTAAAGCATTCTCACTTCAATTAATTAATTAATTCCTAATTGAGTTTAAATTAAATATTGTCATGTTTTTAGTGCATGAATCTGAATTGAACAACCTGATAATGCTCACTCTGGTTATTGTTATCTGGTTGCTCACTACGTGCTCTTGCGCGCCGAATCCAATCAATTAAAAATGAAAACTGTTGCCAGCGCGAGAAAAGAAATATCATCGGTTTTATTGATACATACATACGTACGTATTAGCGTTTTATATAATATAGATTGTATTTTGATACTTAAATTGCGGCTTAGTTTGTTTTACTGGTAGAGTTAAAAAGAAGAGCTTTTTGTTATATTCAGAAAGAAGTTCGTTATATTCACATTATGTACTTCATAATTTTTATCAGTCGTCGAACAGCCGGCTTAATTTTATGTTTACGACTACTGATGTTCAACTCTATAGTCTTGTAATTTTAAATCCAATCCAGAAGACAAGTAGAGTCTTGTATCAAGTATTGAGTGAAAATGTGCCTCCATGGAGGACTTTTTGTTGGAACTAACCCTCATTTATGTTACATGGAGCGGAAAACCACGAAAACCTCCCACGGTTAGCCTGACCTCAAGGAGACTCTAGATCTTCTGAGTCACAACACAACGGCTGGGCCTGATTGTTAATAAAAAATGATTGCTTATAAAAAATAATTTCATTGAGATAATGTTGAATATTTAGTTGAAATTCTATTACCGCCAAGCAATCAGAAAAACATTTTCGTAGTTTTTCTTTGCGTGAAAAGCAAAATTTGATCATTTTAATTTCAGCTTAATCATGGTTAAAATAATTTATTTCTGTAACTTTTATAAACATTGTTTTTCGCCGATACTTAAATTGCGAGTTACTTTGATTTTTGGGTTGAAATATGAATATAAATACGAAAAATATAAAGAGCATCTTATTATATTCACAAATATAATTGGCTGTCCGTCAAGCATGCAAAAAAAAAAATTATCCATTATATAAAAAAAAATTCATTACGATTCCTGAACATTAAGCTGGAACTCTTTAAGCGTCAAGCAATCTGAAAGATATTTTCGTGGTTTCCCTTTACGTGTAACGCAAAATATGATTGTTTTCTTTAAAAAAATAATACAATAAAAATTAAAACAAAAAAACAAACATAAAGGCAGCAATGTTTAAATATTTACATAAATTATGAGTTATTTTATCTTTCTTCCTTGTTGAAACAAAACAAAATGAAGAGCATTTGATTGAGGGCAATTCATTAGCAGGGTAGATTGTCTTTTGCGGACGTTAAGAACTGATTTGGCAGATTTCTTCATAATAAATGCTACGAATAATTATTTTGATGAAAAAGATTTTTATTTTCAATTCTCATAGGAAAATTTAACAAATTTACAGTTGCATTATAATAGAACTAGACGCTTCAAACCAGTAACTATGGTTGAATAATCAAATATCCTTTATTCGGTTTTAATTAATCCCAAAATTGCTTGCAATGAAAATAATTATAGACAATCTTGATTTTCCCTCTGGATATTTATTCTAAATGCATTCAGTGGTGGATATCGCTGGCGAATATTGATTTTTGTACGGGAAGCCATTTTTTTTAAAAGTAAAACGTATGAATTTTTAAGCTTTCAGTTCTAAGTTAATGCGATTTTAACTCGCATAGAAGTAGAGAAGACAAACATATCGTTGCCAGATTAATAAATTAGAATTATAGCAATTTCCTAATTGGTTAAAGTTAGCCCCGCCTACAAACTTCAATTTCACCGGAATTGTGTGGAATGGAGATTTCGATGCCGGATTCCGATATGCTCATGTTACGGCAAAGTGGGTTTTTCGAAATTGGCAATCCGATGAAATCTAGTTTCCGATCGGAATCGTTTCCGAGCGGAATAAATTTCGATGAGTTGGTAATAGGGCCCCAGGACTGATTAGCGATTTCAAATCCACGCCCTCCGAACAAGGAAAGATACTTGTAAATATGCACTGAAATATTTGTTCCTCAGTGTTATAAAAACAGAATAAATTCAAGATCAGTCACCACGAAGGATAAGAGAACAAGGCAATTACGATTCACTCTTAACTTTTTCAAATGTATTGTCCTTCAATATCAGCTATTAAGGTGGCATTAAGTGAGGTAGCCGTTACTTTCCCATATCTAATTTTGAAACAGAAAATGCAGGTGTTACTTCACTTAAGCTACATCCGGCAAAGACGAACAATTAAGTCAAGCAAAACCTAGTTTTTCACTTGCCGGAACCACAATTGAATTAATCAAGCGGTTGGCATTAATCTAGATTTTAAGATTGTTTAAAGTACAACTGCATACCTGCCAACTTTTAATCCCTTCCATTATTATTTTTCCCAGTGGTATTAAAATGGAATTAAAACTTCAATTTTAAGCAAACAAATACGTTGTATTTAAGAAAACTTAAGTTGACAACCAGGATAGTAACGCATATTAATATATGTGCTTAATTTTTGTAAGAACAGTGGTGATCAATGTCATTTAAAAATTAAGATTATAAAAGAAAAAATAGTATATAATTACTACAACTTTAAATATGAAAATAAAATCTTCAGGAAAATTTAGAAGAGTAGGCAAGTAAGTAATTGCGGAAGCTAATAATTGGTGCACCGGAGTACCTGGCCAAAAGGCCACCTCAGTAAATTATATGATTACAAACTGAATCAAAGGCCATTGATATTAAAATTATTTGAGTTAGTCAACTTAATGTTAGTAGTTAAATAAAATTAAGGAAAAGAAAATAGAACAGGGATAACACAGACAGGTAATAACATATATATTTAAAAAAAAGAAAATAATAATAATAAATAAATAAATGAAAATTTATTATTTATTATAAATCATTATTTATATTTTATATTTAACAGGGTTCCCACGGTCCTTGAGAATTTTAAAAAGTGGTAATAAAAATAAAAGAAATTTTGACATTTTTATTTCTGTGTAGCCACCACTAAAAATTGTTTTCTAAAAAATATATATATGCACGAAAATTTAAGCACTTTACGATAAAAAAAGTTTATTAAAATAAAAAAGTATATTGTAGCTCCACCCTAAATTTGCTACCACTTTTTAAATTTTTCAAGGACCGCGGGAACCCTGTATAATTATTGAAAAATAAGCAGTTAGTGATTAACATTGTTAGTAGTTGTATTAGTAAATTGAATCAGAATGAGCCGCAGTAATTCCGCGAAGTATTGGGCCAACCCAAGAAGGTGGAAAAGAGTAATGATGATAGAGGAGCCAGTCAGGGGTATAGAAAAATCATCAAACGATGTCTTGGAGATTATTATAGTAATGGAGAAGGGTCATCTGGGTCGCAGTTAGAGGAAGACCATATAAGGGGGTTGAATTATAAAGTTGTGATAGATATTCTCAACTTTAGGACGAACATGCCAACCGCGCATTATTAAGGCTTTAAATATATGTGGTATGGTATAATATACAATGATAAGAATTTAGAAATATCTTTAAATATTAATTTATTTTAAAAACTGGTAGATTTGTTATTACAGTTTTGATATTTCAATGACAATGGATAACTTTCCTAATTTTTAGAGACTATTGTCCATTAGGTATTATTAATGCAGGGAAAACACAATAGCCTATAGCAGGGGTCCCCAAGCTTTTTGTACCTAAGAGCAAATTCCAGAACATCGGTCGAATGGTGGGCACCATACATTTTTGCAAGATAAATTTATAGTTGATAGACATAGGTAATTATGCAGAAAAAATTTTATTGAAAAATTAATTTAACATATGAATATAATAATTATTAATTTTCTTGTGTAAAATAAATTATTACTAAATTGCTTTCAAAACATACGAAGTATAAAAATTTTTTATAAAATACAATCAACGTGGTCTTTGGCATGGCACTTCATTTTCAAATGTGATATCCATAAAATTAGCTAAGCTCTGAACGAGTTTATAGCCTCTATTCTTTTTGCGATATGTTTGTCCTTTCCCTGCAGCTCCAAGTTTAAATTATTTAGTTTTTCCATTATGTCCGTTTTGAAAGACAAAACTGCCAGCCAAAGAGGATCTCTTAGTTATAAATATGTATGATTTTTCGCTGCAAGATAATTTTTTATTTCTACAATAAATATAGAAATCTATAAAGTACTTTGCCTTTGCTGAGACAGCGTACTTCAGTATGTATTTGCATAACATAAAATTTGTATAGCATTTAATAGGGAAATGGAAAACTGAAATATTTTATCGTTGGGCACAAGCAGCGGGCGCACCTAGATCAATCGACGGGCGCCATAGTGCCCGCGGGCATAGGGTTGGGGACCCCTGCAGTGACGGTATTGAACTCACTACTAATTCCAGAACTCCAATGATATTAATTCCTCCAATTTTCCAGAACTCCAATTTTCATATGACAATGATGCTCCTTGGAAGTGCCTAAATAAAGGAAACTACTCAAATGTAATGGATTTTTATAAAATGATAACAGTTTTAACCTTGTGACCTTCATTATATTTTTGAAGACTAAATTTTATTCTTGTTGCTTATGGTTTTATTTAAGATGATATTACCATATGCAAGCTGTTCGTATTTCCAGACAAGGAGAATAAAGCTGAGAAGAGAAAGTAGGCGTTACTATTTAATGAAAGTTCACGATTTTTAGAGGATTAACTTGACATCACAACAACTGTAAATAAAATGCATATATAAATATTTATTTTTACTTCAAATTGGAGTATAGGAACTCCAACCATTATTGCTCAGCATCTTCTTTTATTTGTGCCATGTTTCGCAGATTGCTTTTAATTCATGCGTAACTATCCTTCCCCAATTTGAAATAAAATATTAATATGAAATATAAAATTTTTGNCGACCGGTCGTCGATTAATCGACTTTTGACCGATCTGTGGTGACTACGTTTTCCACCAATTCAGCATGCCCTGAAAAAAATTCAGCTGTCGTTTTCTCGAGTGCAGCTGGGTGCGACCAGATTTTCCTGCGAAAAGAGTCGGGATTTTTCATCGTGCAGCTGGGTGCGACTAGATTTTCCTGCGAGGAAAGTCGGGATTTTTTCATCGATATGAAGGCAGGGATGCCAACTGCTCCGCTTTCTGGAAAAGTTCTAATAAAGTGGTAGCAAAATATTTTGTAAGATTAGTTAAAGAAAGATAGTTACGCCTACTTTTTAATACAGTAACCAGTATATTGATGATTTAACGTTGCATTTTATATCATATTTGTAATTTTTGATATTTAGTGGTGAAGTCCGCGCGTCAGTCTAGGCCGAAACCGAGCCGGTGTCTCGGACGATCTGCAGCTGAACGGGCGGTGAAAGGGCATAGTATATTCGAACCGCTACCGGTCGGTAAAGTGTTAAGATGATATTACCATATGCAATCTGTTCATGCTTCCAGACAAGGAGAATAAAGCTGAGAAGAAAAAGTAGGCGTTACTATTTAATGGAAGTTCACGATTTTTAGACGATTGACTTGAAATGACAACAACTGTAAATAAAATGCATATATAAATATTTATTTTTACTTCAAATTGGAGCATAGGAACACCAACCATCATTGCTCACCATCTTCTTTTATTTGTGCCATGTTTCGCAGATTGCTTTTAAATCATGTGTAACTATCCTTCCCCAATTTAAAATAAAATATAAATATGAAGTATAAATTTTTTTGTATAGATTATAAAACTTAAAATTCGAATGTTTTTTTCTTCTTTTTTTTTGAATTTTAAGACAGCTTGAATGGTTTATATAATTAATTCACCTTCTTCCCCCGAAAAAAAAACATTTTATGTTGCATATCACACAATAGAAAAGGTTGTAATTCTCCTTTAGTTAGCTACTGCTATAAGTTAATAAAAATAACTAAACACAGAAATTTTAATTTTTTATTGAAATTTTTTTAAGTAGGGAGTTAGAAACAGAGGATGCAATCAAGATAATGCTATTTATGGAATAATGTCCTTCTCATGTAACATATTGTCCTCTAAATACTCTTTCATGCTTAGCAAACTTTAATAGAGACATAAAATATTATTTTATATTCATGTAGTTCTTAAAATCGAGACTACTGTTTCAAATTTCAATTTGAATAATTTTGAAAAAGGATAATTTGAATCCACTACTGTTTTGAAATAATTTTGTTTAGTAACTATTTGATCGATTTCTAACAAAATAAGTATGCTATAAAATTTAAATGGGAGGACAATAAACTTTCTTTATAATTCTTAAAAGAAAAATGGAAAATTCTCTAGAGAACTTATATTATTATATTATATTATTAGACAAAATACACAAAAAGGGGTTCACCTTTTTAACTGACAAATTTTTGAAACCCGATTTCAGAGATTGCTTCTACTTCTCATACTCTGATGGTGAAGTATCCATATTTATTTCATTTTATAACCGTCGTTGAACAACCAACCCAATTTTCAGGTTTACGATTACTAATGTTCAACTACATAGTCTTGTTATTTTGAGCCCAAACCAGAAGACAAGGATCCCAGATCAAGTATTGGGAGAAATTTGCCTTATTATCCGAATATTGACCGAAATAATATCATGTTCAATATGAGAAAAGAAAACTTTTTGTGACCGTTTTTTCTTCTTCTTTTATTAAAAATGTCTTCGGTGCAAATCTAGTACGTAATGTGTCAGACCCTCAAACTATTGAGTATGGGAAAATCCTGTTCTTAAATCAAGGGTAATAAAGGCATTCTTATTTCCCCCCTTTTTTATTGTACACTGTACAATTACTCTGAAATCTTCAGCAAAAGGAGTACGTTTTATATAGTGATCACAAGGTACCTAAAGGCTATAATTTTAAAAAAAAAGGAAGAAAAAAATAAAGAAAAGAAAAAAAAACGGCTTTTTCCACCAACCGAATATGTTTTCATTTGGAATGAATAGTACTTTTATTCTTCAGTTTTTAATGGTATTTTCAGTATGGTATTGCTAATGGATTTCATCAGAGAAAATTTACGACGATTTTTTACGAAAAAAAAAATCAATTAGTAACAATTTAAATTTCATGATAATAATGTAAGAAATAAGCAAATTGAAGTCTACTTTCTTAATAAGTAATTTAATGCTACTAAAAGTAAAAATATTACAGAAATCTACACAAATTATTAAAAAACTTTGTTATTCGATTATTTACCCACTTTTACAAGGAACAGTTATTTAAATATTTTTTTAAAAAAAAATGGGACATTCTAAATTTTTACCGTTTAATATGTTTAAATTTTGAGCTTCATCTTTTACGATTATTATGGAACACAGAGTAAATTTATTTTCTTACCTCACCTACATATCAACTACATCTTTATTTACAATCCAGTGTTTTTATGATTACTTATATATTTATTTATTTTAAAATATAAAATTAGTTTTGAGTTAATATAATATTAGAATAGTTTAAATTTCTTTGAAAATTAAAAGTTTCTTTTAGCTAACTAGAATTCCGACACCCATAATTGATTTTCAATCATCTTTCTTAATTTCTTCTTAAACGTCAATATTTTCCACAAAAACACAAAACATTTTATTTTCAAAGTATGCAATTAACTTTGCTTTATGTAAAAATATTTTGTTTATCGTTTGAAAGTAGACGATTACCGAGATTTGAAAATTAATTCTCTGCATTCGGAAAAAGAAATAACTGAAAGAAAATGCATTATGAAATTCTGTATGAAGGAAGAAATTGAGAAGTAATTTCACTCGCTGAAGAGATAGCAACTCAGATAGAGAACAGTTTTTATAGCTATTTATTTAGTTTTTCTCTTAAATTTTATTTTCAAAGATTTCGCTTTTTAAGTTAAGATTTTAGCTAGCAAAATGTAATCTCTCTCCTACTATTTTTAACTAACTCGAGCTCCAACTTATAAAATAAATAAATAAAGACAACGTAAAGGAAAAATAAATTTTCTACAACACTGGATAAATGGTCAAATCAATGGAGCGAAGAATTGAAAAAAAAAAGCATTTAAATTTAAATTTTGCACCTTCGAATAAAATTATATTAAAAATCCCGTTAAAATTATGATTTTTAACGGAATGCAGTTAAAAGCAAAAATATATTATTTTTTTTAAAGAGTTTAGTTAAAAGCTTTCTTTGTACTCAATACTGTAATACGAGGGTTGCTACTTATATTTCTGGCCTAATACTGAAAAAACAAATATGTAGGATCGAAATTGGTTTTATTGTTTTTCAAAATATTCTCCATGATGATCAATACACTTTTGCATGCGTTTGAACCAATTTTCAAAGCACTTTTTCCAGTCCGATTGAGGTTACTCCAAAACATGAGTTTTGAATGCATCAACCGCTTCTTCGGAGGTTGAAAATCGTTGTCCACGTAATTTATTTTTGATGTGTGGGAATAAGAAGAAGTCATTGGGTGCCAAATCAGGACTGTACGGCGGATGACCCATCAGTTCGATCTTTCGCTCCGTCAGAAATGCCTTTGTTTGAGTCGATGTGTGAGAGCTCGCATTGTCGTGATGAAGGATGATTCGCCTGTTCTTCTGCTTTTTTTCGAATTTCTCCGATGACTCCGATATTCATTTCTAAAATCAATTCTAATTTAAACATCCATTGATTTCAAGGAAATTGCTATCGAGAATAATATGAAGTGATAAAGATAATAACCTAAAAAACGAAAAATATGAATTCAGTTTAATTTTTGGTGCTCACAGATAAGAAATAATTCGTTTCTGCAACCTATAGTATCCTAGAGCAGTGGTTCCGTAACAGTAATTCAAAGAATCCTATTTCCGTTGGAAAATGACTGGGATTCCGAGATTTAAGAAATTTTTTTAACCAGAAATAACCATAATTATCCAATTCATAATATGTTTTATAATAGGTTTTTTTCTGTTGAAGTTAATTATGTAAAGTCTGTAACATTCCTTTAAGAATATTATGTGGTTGGTTCTCATGAATAACTCTCACTTATATGGACAACACTTTTTATTATTAACATATATAAAAATAATAGGAAATTAAAGGTAAGTTAGTGACATGATTTTATCTGACTTCGCAAGTCAGTTCCGAGAACGCTTCTCCCTATTTTAATTAATTACTTTTTGGTGGTGAGTGTGCGAAGCGCCCTCTGGCGAAGATGTCCGCACACTACACCCCCCACGCAAGATTGAAGTATCTCTCTTGGATACTTAATCTGACAAAACATATAAATTGATAATAAACAAACATATCATAAATATATAAACTAAACTGACAAATAACATTCATCACTAATATTAATGAATATTTCAAATAATGCAAAAAATATGTAGTTAAATTCAAATAATAAAACATTTTCAATAATCAGGTAATGCACTCAATTATTTAACATAACGTAGCATTGAACTATCAAAATTTATAACTTGCTTATAAAATCAAAATAATATATATATATATAAAAAAAAACTTTCAATTATCAAAAAAGTAAACAGTCAATATTTAAGTCATAGTATTTGGAAACAGGCGAGATAATGCATCAGCATGCGGCATTTTGGAACCAGNTTTTGAAAATTTATTCTCTATATATATCAAAAAAAAACTTTCAATTATCAAAAAGGTAAACAGTCAATATTTAAGTCATAGTAGTTCTTGGAAACAGGCGAGATAATGCATCCGCATGCGGCATTTTGGAACCAGGGCAATGTTTCAAAATTATATTATACTTTTGAAGAGCGAACACCCATCGCTGTAACCGAGATGACTGAGGAGCACATTTCGTTAAATATGGTAAAGGGTTGTGGTCAGTGTAAAATTCTATTTCAGAGCCAAATATCAATGACTCAAATTTCTTTAATGACCACACAATAGCGTAAGCTTCTCGTTCTATAGTTGACCAGGCTTGTTGTGTTTTGGTCAATTTATGACTAGCGTAAGACACTGGGAAAGTTTTATCTCCTATTCGCTGAGAAAGACAGGCTCCTATTCCAATCTGTGATGCATCTGAGTAAATAATGTAAGGATTACCGGGCACTGGTGTGTAAAGTGATGGGGCTTCAGCAAGGGCTTGTTTGAGACGAGCGAACACAGAGTCATGCACTTCACTCCAGTGAATTTCTTCCGGCACTCGCTTTTTTGTCAATTCTATTAGAGGATACACTAATTCAGCATATTTCGGAATATAATCTCGGTAAAACCCACATAATCCAAGCACGCTTCGCAATTCTTTCTTAGTTTTGGGCCTTGGAAGTTGTTTAATGACTCGAACCATTTCTGGATCGGGCTGGAGTTCACCTGACCCAATGATATGTCCCAAAAACTTGATACTTGGTTTAGCGAAAGAACATTTCTTCAGGTTAACAGTGAAATTGAGTTCTTCTAATCTTTTCAGAATCAACTCCAGATGTTCTTCAAAACTGTTCGAAAATATACCAATATCGTCTATATATGCTCGTGAAAAGTTTTTAAATGGTGCTAGGGCTTTGTTCATGACTCTCTGAAACGTTGCTGCAGCATTCCGGAGTCCAAACGGCATAACTCGAAATCTGTACTGAGAATTGTGAGTTTTAAAGGAAGTTAAATCGTAACTAGCTTCCTCTATAGGAATAGCATAGTAACCTTTTAGCAGATCTAGATTTGAGATCACATTAGCTTTCCCTATAGTATGGATTAACTCAGTAGTATCTTCCATTGGAAAATCGTCCGTTATAGTCACAGCATTCAACGCTCGATAGTCGATGCACATCCGCATCCCTCCATCTTTTTTACTAACGCACACCACTGGATAAGCAATTTCAGCTGAACTCTCTTCTATTAAACCAGCATCTAAAAGCTCTTCTATCTGTTCATCTACTTTTCCTTTCAAAGCATCCGGAATACGGTATATATAAGGCCTCTTCCTCTCACTGTTAGGTATGAGTCGAATCTTATGCTCTTTAACATTTGCTTTCTTTAATTTTCCAGTCATAAGTTCTTGATGTTTACTCAGCAAAGAAATTAATTTTCTTTTCTGATCATCACTCAAATGTTCTAAGTCCAATTGTGAATCAAACATAACTTTTCCAATGTTCGTTTCAGGTACTGTAATAATTTCACCAAATTCGTCCTCATTTTCAAATATCACACCAATTGAATTAACTCTAGCATGAAATCTCCTTATCTTGTTTACATGCACTTGTTTCACTCTCCCATCTGGTAATTTTACCATGTAAGAATGTGGGGAACAGTGCTTGACAATTTCACCTGGACCAGTCCATCGGGCATATATTTTATCGGCAGAATCAGGGATTAAAAGTACTACATGTTCACCGACACTAAAATTTCGTACTGAAGATCTTTTATTAAAATAGTCACTGTATGCTTTCTGTTTGTCAGCAGCCATCAATGAAGCACTTTCAGCAGCCTTTTCCAGTCTGACTTTCAGTTCTTGAAGATAGTCAACAGCTGACTGAGACAAAGTGGTAGGGATTCTAATTTCACCAGACCAAGATGATTTAAGGATAGACAATGGACCTCGGGCCTCTCTACCATAGAGTAGCTTGAAAGGAGATACCCCAGTAGTGGTGTTTGGAACCTCTCGGTACGAGAATAGCAGAAACGGGAGTTGCAGGTTCCAACCTCTTGGATCTTCACGTATTACGTGATGCAACATATCCTTTAGTACTCGGTTCCACCTTTCCACTAGTCCATTCGCAGCAGCATAACCCGGACAGGAGAATCTGGGACTCGAACCAATACGCTTCTGAAATTCTTGAGTTAGGGCAGACTTAAAATTAGTCCCCTGATCACTAGCTATAACGTTGGGTATACCAGTTCTTGTAAAAATTGTAAGTAAAGCATCGCAAGTTGTTTTAGCAGATAGCGATTTCAACGGCACAGCTTCAGGCCAGCGAGTATTTTGATCAACAAGACAAAGTACATATTTGTGTCCTCTGCTAGATGGTGGGTCTATAGGACCAATGACATCCACATTCACAATTTCGAAAGGAAGTTCGGGACGAACCACAGGAGTTATGGGCGCTCTATCGCCAATTTTCTCAGTTTTTCTAAGTTGGCACCCTTCACAAGTTTGGACAAATTCCGTTATATCTTTCCTCATATTCGGCCAGTAAAAACTATATTTTATTCGCTCTTTTGTTTTCCTAACCCCCATATGACCCCCAAAAACGGATTCGTGTGCCAATTTTAAAACTTTATTTTGCCTACATTTTGGTAAAACTAACTGTATAACTGATTCATTAAGAATTTTATCCTTATGGTAAATTAATCCATCCATTAAAATAAAATTGCCTTTGTTTTGTTTTAATTCCGCGCGAACTTTCTCTAATGAAATACAATTAGTTTGCTCTTCTTTTAATTTATAATAATCCGAAAACAATTTAGAATCTTCATTTAAAATATTCGTCTCACTCCTACTCAATGAGCAATCGCTCTCTTCCCCCTCTGACAAAATATCCTTTCCATTAATTTGTTGTAATAACACGTGTACTGATTCTTTTTGAAATACGCACCGATTTTCACTGCTTTCCCCCTCGCAAGAACTCTCAAAGTCTGACGAAATCAGTTTCTCATACAAAAACGGTGGTATCAACGCATCTACATTTAATTTATCTGTCAATGCAATTATACATTCTACGGGATAATTTAATGCAGAATCTCTATTTAATGAAACCATTGTTTTTATCAACTTAGCCTCAACATGCTCCCCAAACGCCGAACTCAAAACAATCTTTCCATATTCCTCATCATCGGCGCCAGGAATCAAATTCGAATTACAAACAAAAATTTGAGTACCAGAATCAATCACACATTTCAATTTCTTTCCCCCTCCCACGTACACTGATACATACTTCAAAGGGTGAAGGTCAACAGATGGATAAAAATGTTCGGAAGAGATTTTTGCAATGACAGCATTTTCTTTTACTTTCACTTTTGAAAATTTATTCTCACAATTTTTTGCTAAATGATTTTCTCCGCATATGTAGCATTCTAATTTTTTGTTTATTTTGTTTTCTTTTGACTTTGGTTTTATTTCTTCGCGTCGTAACTGTGGCGCTATATATTTAGAATCATTTCGAGTGTAGTTTTGATTATAAGACTGGGATTTTTGATAATTAGAATATGTATCAGAAAAAGATTTTCCTTTTGACGCAAAATACATATCGCATTCTTTACCCATTTGTACCGGTTTAAACCAATCTTGTTCTTGTTTTATATTTATATGCATCGCGGTTTCATGATCTAATGATTGATACAATTTATCGCTTACAATTAATTCTTTCAAACTATTTAAATCCTGTACATTTCTTAATCTACAATATTGTTCGAAACTAGTTGATAATCGAGATGCAAATTGTACATGAGTTTCGTTTGACATACGACGCGCTTTTTGAAAGTTTTGTAAACAAATTAGAGGTGTCGGTTCATACTCTTTTAAAATTGCATTTTTCAATTTCTCATAATCGTTTATTTCCTCATCTTTGATATAAACTAAAATGTTTACAGCTTTTTCTCCGAGGAGGTTTAATAAAATTTCCCCTTTAAATTCCTGAGGTACATTTTTGCTTCGAAAAGCTCGCTCTAAAGAAGAAAAGAATAAATTCCAACAATCTGTTCTTTTCGGAATAGGTATAGTTAAAGCCCGTACACTTTGAATATAGTTTTCCACTGATTTCGTCTGACTTGAGACTTCGCTTTCAGTACTACATTCTCTCGTACTCGCTAGTTTCGTTTTCTCTAAGTTTATTTTTTCTAGCTCAGCGTTTATTTTTGCTTTTTCTAGATTTATTTTTTCTAATTCTATCTGCGCTCCCGCACTTAATCTAGAGCTGTCTATCTTAGCTCTTTCGAATTCAATTTTCGCTTGCTGTTCCTCTCGCGACTTTCGCTCCGCAATTATCGAATCAGCAAATTGTTCTACAAAATCTTTATCGTTTTTATAATGCGCACTATTTAGAATTAAATTTCTCAAATCAATTACCTTCATATCAGGATTAATAGACTCCCCGATCCCTTCTGCAATTAATTTAAGATCCTCTTTTTTAGCCCCTTTAAACATTTTTAAATTCTTAAGTTTCCAACTTTAAAATACAAACAATTTAAAACTTAAACACACGAAATATGTCCAAACAAGCGATTAAAGCAAAAAGAGTGCCTACCTCGTAGTCTTTAATGCTTTCGATTTATCCATGATCCTAGGAGACGGCGACAGTGTAACATTCCTTTAAGAATATTATGTGGTTGGTTCTCATGAATAACTCTCACTTATATGGACAACACTTTTTATTATTAACATATATAAAAATAATAGGAAATTAAAGGTAAGTTAGTGACATGATTTTATCTGACTTCGCAAGTCAGTTCCGAGAACGCTTCTCCCTATTTTAATTAATTACTTTTTGGTGGTGAGTGTGCGAAGCGCCCTCTGGCGAAGATGTCCGCACACTACAAAGTCAATGAAAAAAATTACTAAAATTTTAATTTTTTTAAAATTCATCTCTGAGCAATATTTTGAATAAGTTAAGAAAAGAATGAAAAAATTTCCATAAGAATTCTCCATCATGATTTTCAGATCAAAATAAAAATTACCATCAAAGTCAAGAACAAAGAAATATGTTAATTTGATAACTATTTTCAATCTTGTTTTTGTTTGAAATTTTGCTTGAAAACCATGTTTCAGTGTATTTTATTCATTTTTCAAAGTATTTTATTTATTTTTCAAAGTATTTTATTCATTTTTCAAAGTATTTTATTCATTTTATTCATTTTTTATTCATATTGCATTATGCTTGTACCAAGAAGAAAATAATTTTTTAAAGTATTTGATTCCTTGTATTAAATATTTTCAAAACAAACAAACAAATTCAATTAAATTTTTTAAATTTTTTAAAATGCTGAGGTTTTACCAATGAATCGCCATCATTTAGGATTGATTCTCTTGACGAAATAATTGGGCATCACCACCTAGAATTTCATTCTGATTAAATGTGATGTTCGGCTTACTTTTTAAGAGAGAAATTGGGCAGTTACGCCTACTTTTCAAATAAAAATAACTGCAAAAAAAATATTTTATTCAACAGTGGAATAAATTGGCATCTTAATCTTGACTTTTTTTAATTTCTCGCCAATATGGATGGTTGACTGAATGTAAACAATAAGTATCTTCCTAAAATCGGAATTAATTTAAAAAACTTCCAGTGTATCCCTCCGCTTATGTAATGCTTGCGAGGCCATCAGGGCCGTCCTAATAGCTTGAAGGGCCCCTGGGCTCGTAAATGGGTAAGGGCCCATTTAACAAGCCATACTGCTTAAGATCGAGGTATAAAAATTTCACAAACATTAAATATAAAATTAAACATTTTTAAAACATGTAATAATTTTGACAAATTTAGACACATTTTGAATTCTCTGAAAATTTAATACACATGAAATTAAGCATTAATATACTTATAATTTAAAAAAATTTGAGATGGTAACCAGCCGTGATCTTCACTATCTAAGTAATTTTCAAAAAGATAAAAGGTTATCGCAATGACTAAATGAACAAAAATAAACATATAACCCCTTGGCAAAATAAAAACCTTTAATAATTATTTTAACTTTTTTATTCGCAAACAGTCTGATTATTTCGTCAAAATCGATAGTCATTAACACATCAAGACATAGCCAGTTCAGGCGTTGCTGTTCCATAGTGCTGCGAAATTGATTTTTTTATCAATTTTAGCTGAGAAAACGACCATTCTCTGGTACAATTTGTGATCATGTACAAAAAAATTCTGAATGCTATTTCAATGTTCAAAACTATTTTCTTCTGAATTTAAAAAAAAATGTTTAAAATGAATGCATTCATTAAATATGTCATCGTAATCTATATCATTCTTGTACGTATTTACTAGATTTTTGCATTTATCACTCACTTCATTGAATTCAATGTCCATTAGATTACTTAAAAAGTGAAAAATTTCCCTCTATATTTTCATACGCTTCTCTACTTTTACTTACTTCAGTTATTAACGAGTCTAAAGCAGGTAGAAATGCCTCCACTTTAAACTTATCACTTCCACTGAATTTGGTTTCCTTTTCCGGACCATCATGTCTTGTGAGATGTATACTTCGCTTTCTGTCTCGTTTAGCTAAATATTGAAAATCACAATTTGGCATCTTATCTCTGAGGCTCTTGATTCATAATCAAAGAATTTCTTTCTGAGATTAAAAAAAATATATATATATATACACTTTTAAGGAATCGAAAAGTTTAGAAGACGAACTCAAATTCATTTCAGGTGATTGTAAAAATATGCTAGTTTCATTCACCCTTTCAAGAGCTTTCATTTGACAGAGCCACCTGGTCTCCAACCCTACTGCAATAGTGCATGACTTTGGGTGCTTTTTGGATGAGTTCATGGACTTGATGAGTGGGCATAAGCAACAACCACAACTACCCTTTCAAGAATATCACTCCATAAGATAGTAAAAAAAATATTTCTAATGTGCTCATTTTTTTACAAAGCTTCCCTCTTCGTACATGCATCTTGTTCAGTGTCATTTGCTAATAAATAAGGAGCCTGTTGAATTTTTTCATAGCCCTGATTTAACGAATGAACTGCGTCAGACCGTGAAGACCATCTAGTAACTGGCAACTGTTTTCCAACTTTTTCACCGTCTACAGAAGAAATTAAAATACTCCACCAGTGAGTTGATCATGCAAAAAAAAGTATACAATATCTGGACAAAATCAAAATATTAGACATATTGCACAGAGCTCTCAGCTACCTTACCTCCTACCAATTTAAGGCTATGGGCAGCACAAGGAACGTAATGATCTTTTTTTTAACTTGCAAACGCGTATAGAATGAGTTAAGTTACAAAATTCATTCCCTTTGGGGAAATAATTCTTCTACAAGAAAGCAATGGCTTGGCGACAGGGAGCTAGCTGAACGGAGTTCTCTTCAATTTGTTACGCTATCATATAAATAGCCTCTTGGACTAGTAAAATTTATGGCTTAGTTCCTCCGATTACTCTCCAAAAAGGGTCCCCTAGGAGCGAGGACAATGTATGAAAGGACAGGGACAAACTGAAAAGGAAATGCAAGTTGATCACCTGAAAATTTCATGGAAATGTAGAACATCGGGAGTCTTTTTAAGTTGTCATGATTATAAGCTATTCCAACTAATGGTGTTTTCACTGTAATCAATAACTATTTGTAGGAAGAAAAGCAAACTACGCACTTTAAAGTGCGCAATGAAGGAATTCTTTCACAATGTATATATTTTTTTTAAAATTTATAATCCATTATTTATTAAAAGTTTTTTTAAAAATATAATCTATAAGGAATAAGATTCTCAAGGGCCCCCTGAGCACCCAGGGCCCCTACCCGGTTGTGCCTATACGCGAAGACGGTTCTGGAGGCCATGTGTAAACAGGCTTAATATTCTGGAAAATTTTATTTTTGGTTTCGTGATTCCTGTTCAAATTTACGTGAAATTTTACCAAGCGAAGAAGTTTTCTTTAATTTACAAATTCTAACAAGTCGTGAGCATGAAACAAATTTAAGAAAAATTGACATTGCAACATAAATAAATTGTAAGGTTTGTCATGTTTTGAGTATTATCCTTTGTTTGGCTATATTAAAGTAAATTATTGCTATTGGTTATTTTTTTATATATTTTTTATTAGCATCATATTATGTTTGCGGAGTTTTCTGTATCCGTTTGTTGAACATTTGTAGTCCTAAACCGAAAATTGACTCTGCTGTTCAAAGACGGTTATTTAAAAGAAAAGAAAAAAATAAACAGTACACTTATACAATAAATACTTCTCAAGAAAGTATCAAAACACGTTGCGAGTTAAATGGGTTAAGTTTAAAATACACCGGAAACAGTAACTCAAGAGCATAGGTACCAAAGAGCTTGCAGTGCTACCCTAGTGTAAAAAAACACCATCCGTATGCCAAGACACGTTTTTATCTTACCTCTATAAGGTCAGATCCTTTGAATAAGTTAAAACTGAAACTGAGTAAGATGAATATATATGTGCACTGTGCTGTTACTCGAAAGGTTAAAGAAAGCGTTACTTTTCATCTTGTGCATGAAAGGTATTGGGTCGTTTAGAACTGTTCTCTTTTACTTATCAGAGGATAGTAAATTCAGAGGTTAGTCATTCTTTGAATTAGGCACATTAGTCCATATATGTTAACAAATATATAATTAAATTACGCAATGCGATACATTCAAAATACTAATTAAATAAAATATGGCTCATAGACTAAAATAACGATATGAAGTATAAACTTCCAATAATATGTCTCCAGTCAAAATAAGTCTAAGTTTAATGTCAAAATAAGTTTAAGTCTTCTAATAACTTCTAATAATTTAAACTTTTATTGAAAATAACTATTATAAGTTTTGTCTATTATAAATATCTGCTTTTTAAGATTAGCGTTACCTTGGATTAATATGCTATTTAATAAAACATGTAGCTAATGCAATAAAGAAGAACCATATCCAATAAAAAAATATGATTACACATCAATAATTAAAATGAAATGAACTTTTGAAATAAAAATTTAAGTAAAATATACTATTATAAATAAATGAAATTATACAACCTAAGAAATTAAACTACTTCAGTCATTCGAAATTTCAATTAAATCAGTTACAGTTGACACATTTAAGATACATACAGTTTAGAAACATTAATATTTTTTGACTAATTATTTTTTTAAATAAACTAAGATTAAATACACCATTTAGGAAATGAAAATAATACATAACAAACTGAGGAAAATTTGAGTCCTATGAGGAGTTTTAATCCTATAATAAATACTAACTTCAAGTTCTGAAATTCGACAAACACTAACATCATAAATGATTAAGCATTTATGGATTAGAAAAAAATTATAACGTAATGACAAGCCATACTGCTTAAGATCGANTTCATCCACCACTATTTCTAAATAATTCGTAGGCTTAGATAATTCACATCTTTATGGTATTTATGCAGAGATGCCAACTGCTCCGGACACGCAAAAATAATTAGAAAAACGGTAAATCATATCTGCCAACTCTTCCGGAAGATTTTATTTTCATATTTAAAGTGGTAGTAATTATATACTATTTTTTCTTTTATAATCCTAATTTTTAAATGATATTGATCACCACTATTCTTACAAAAATTAAGCACAGATATTAATATGCGTTACTATCTTGGTTGTCAATTTAAGTTTTTTCAAATACAACGTATTTGTTTGCTTAAAATTGAAGTTTTAATTCCATTTTAATACCACTAGGAAAAATGATAATGGAAGGGATTAAAAGTTGGCAGGTATGGGTAAATACTACTAAGTAAATTTTGCAATTATTTGACTAATTTTGCTTACTTTTTTAAAGGTATAGCATGACACGAGTACCTGGATGCTGGGTATTGGGGTTATCTCGGCGTTTGGCGCGAAGCGCCACTAACCGATTCATCGATTCTGTTTTGACACGAGTACCGATATATACCGATATAAAATTAAATTTTTGATGTGCCTAGCCCGCAGGGCTATCTACACCTCCATCGAAATTAAAAGGAGATTTAGGGAGGAATGGGGGTCAGAGAGGCAACGCAAGCGAAGTCGTTTGAGAGAGTGATTATGCATAGTTAATAAATTGTACGCACGAATGTACAGTCTAAATTGAGAGATTACACGGAAAAAATACGAGATTGACATAGAAGGGAAGTATTTACATATGGCAGCGAGAATAATCACGAGAGAAAAAGGCCCTTTTTAGGGCCATTACTCAAACATCGGAAGCTGGAGTAATAGCGGTCTTAACATGAAATTGAATATACAATAGTAATAACAAGTCCGGGTTAAATATATAATAACATAGTGAAATTAAAACAAGTTAAGGGTTAAATAAAATATGTACAGCGAAATGCGGGATATAAAATATGTACAGCGAGGCGAGAAGATCCGATGGCCTGTTTAATGGCCAGGTGGTATCTCGGTTGTCTAAAAGAGATAGCGAATATAATATGATCGTAATATAACATAATAATAATAATAAATTCTGGGTTAATATATACATGTTGACAAAAAAGTAGCGGAACTTAAAATAAACAAAATATGTACATGGGGGATCGAACGCACGCGAGCGGGCGGAGTGAGCGAAGGCCTTTTTTAGGGGCCTGGGGTCGTCGAATTTATCCTAGGATGCTTTGGAGCGGGCGCATCTCTCAAGTCCCTGCATCTTTCCCTCGCCTCCCCCCCCGAAGGGCTTCGTAGGTGCAGATTGATGCAGTTCGTTTTGAGAGCGCTCGCGTAAATATAAATGAATTAAAATGCTTTGATAGTATGCCGTCGCTGATGAAAAAGGCGGTGGCAGGGCTAAACTTGGCGTTGTCTTTTATTATTTCAAAATCAAATATGTTATTAAAATTGCACATTGTGCAGTTTGTTGCGTCTTTGTAGAATGATGCATTTAATCTGGCAATATAATTATTTAAGGGTTCAATTTTGAGGTCCTGGTGTAATGTTTTGTTGCTTACGTACCAGGGTGCCCCGGTAATATTTCTAAGGGTTTTATTCTGAACAGCATTTAATTTTTTAATTTGGGTATTAGTAAGGGTGCTCCAAGCAGGGGAAGCATATGTCAGAATTGGCCTGATACACATCAGATAAATCGTCTTTTTGGTTTTTAAGGCCATCTTGGAGTGGTTTGAGAGCAGGGGTTTTAAGGCGCGGTACGCCGCTTTTGCTTTTTTAATGATGTTGTTGATGTGAAGATTCCAATTTAATGTGTTAGTTAGCGTAATACCTAGGTATTTGGCATTAGTGGTGATGGGTATATTTTCGTTAAATAGTTTGATATTATAGTCGTTGTGGTCCTTCTTTTTAACTCTTCCTTTGATGATTAATAGGTTCGATTTTGAGGGGTTAATCCTCGTCTTCCAGGTAGTACACCAGGTTTCTACATCATTTAGGCTGGATTGGATTTTATTAATTGCAATTTTGGTGTTTATCGACTTGGCTAGAATCGCCGTGTCGTCGGCATAAAATGCTGTCTGCATATTTCTATCTTCCCTTTTTACTGGGAAGTCTGACGTATATATTAGAAAGAGTATCGGGCCCAGGATTGATCCTTGCGGCACGCCTGCATTTATTGATCTTTTGGTGGAAAGGGCACTATTTAATTTAATGTTATAGGTCCTATTTGCCAGGTAGTTATCAATAATATGAATGAGGTCATCTGGGATCTTATAATTAATCATTTTGTAGATGAGGCCTTTATGCCAAACCTTATCAAATGCTTTGGCGAAGTCTAGCATGACCATTACTGTGGTTTCTTTTTTGAATTTGCCTTGGCCTATGAACTCTAGTATCCTTAGTAGTTGTTTAGTAGTAGATAGTTTATTTCGAAACCCAAATTGTTCGTTCGGGAGAAAGTCTAGGTTGGGGAGGAGTCTATTTAATATAATCTTTTCGAGTATTTTTGATAGAGTGTTTAGCAGACTAATAGGTCGATAATTTTCTGGATTTAGGTGGTTCTTTCCTTGTTTTGGAAATAGGACTATAATTGCATTTTTCCATGCATTTGGAAAATAGTAGTTTGAAATGCAAGCATTGAAGATATTTGAAATTTGTTTGATTTTGTTGTTTGGGAGCTTCTTCAGCATCACATTTGTTATTGCGTCTTGCCCCGGGGCTTTCTTGTTGTTTAATTTATTGATGATTTTCTTGATTTCTTCCTCGTTCGTTGGGTTAATTGAGTGTGTGATATTATTGTTACTGAAGTAATTTTGATATTCTTCATTAATCTTATCTTCTGTAGTTTTGTCGCTTGGGTCTATATTGGGAGTAAATTGTTCTTCTATAACATTCGCGAAGATCTCAACTTTATCTTTATCCGTGTATACTTTTCCATTATTTGTATTTAAAGGCATGTTGGTGGTCCTTTGTGATTTTAATGATTTAACCATATTCCAAGCTGTGTTGTCTTGTGTATTTAAGGATTGTATTTTTTCGTCCCAGGTTTCCTGTCTGAAATTTAATAGCTGTTTCTGTATCGTTTTTTGCATCCTGTTAATCTCAGTCTTAGTTTGTGGGTTAGGATTCCTCTGATAATCTTTTCTCAGCTTATTTTTGATTTTAATATTTTCTCTGATATTTTTTGGGATAAATTTAAATTCTTCTTTAATTTTGATGTTCTCAGTGGATTCTTGTAGTGCGTTTTGGATATCTTTAGTGAGTTTCACTATTTCATTCTCGATATCGCTGACTGAGCTTAGATTATTGTTGATGGGGTTTGAGTAATGTTTTAGAATATTCTCATAAAGGAGCCATTCGGTCTTCTTTTTAGTGATGTTTTGATTTTCCTTTGAGTAGCATGTATTTGCAATCACTGGTAGGTGGTCGCTGCTAAGCTCATGCATGACTTCGAGTGTGAAGGGTTGGAGTGAATTTGTTAATAAAATATCGAGAATATCACTTGTGTGCGAGTGGTACGTTGGTTCTAGTGGGGCATACAAATTTATATTATGTTTATTAATTATGTCATTTAGAATACGCCCGTTTGCATTATTTTTTCTGCAACCCCAAATGGAATTTTTGGAGTTGAGGTCTCCCACTACGATGGAATCAATGTGTGGTTGAAAAAAGTCTTTGATTACGTCTTCCTCTATGGTGTTTANCTTTAACCCAGCTTTCGTCAATAGTGGTGTGAGGTGGGTTATAGAAGCTTGTTATCTTGATTTGTTTGCCATCTTTTAAATTTACGATAATTGAAATTTCTTCATGATATGGGATATCGCTCTTGCTGAATAAAACTGGATTATAAGAGTTTTTGGCATATATAGCAACTCCGCCGCCTCTGAATGCTGTTCTGTCGCATCTGAAATTTTTGTAATTAGCAATCCTACACTTATTCGGCTTGTTTAAGTGCGTTTCGCTTACTGCCATTATATCTATGTCGTGTTCGTATACAAAATGTTTAAATTCCTCAAATTTAGAATAGAGTCCATTTGCATTCCAAAATGCAATTTTCATGGGTGTGAACGTATTTTTATTGTCTTTGTTCATTATATCTTCTGAGGGCTTCCTGATGATTAATATCGAATCCGAGTAGTACGTTTACCATACCTTGGGCCTTTTCAAAAAGATCCCTAAATTCTTTTATGGTTTCGTGTGCTTCTTTAAGCTTTGCACTGGATAGAAATGGAATTTCGTGGTTTTCTGCCACTGCGGCGGCGTATGATTTATTTTCGTAAACAGATTTTTTAATTATCGTTTTATTCTTTTGCTTGGTGTTTGATTTTTCTGCAATTGCGACATAAACGGGGCATTTTTTATATGAGGCAGTATGCGTTTGTCCACAATTTGCACATTTGAGTGGATCGTCTGATTTTCTTGGGCATGATTGCGTTAGGTGGCCTTCTCCGCATTTCACGCATCTGGGATCGTGGTTGCACCCAGTTTGAGTGTGAAGGAATTTTTGACAGCGATGGCATTGGGTGGGCCCTTTGCCTCTTCCTTTGTAGTTTTCAATTTTTATTTTCATACGATCAAGAAATTCGATCTGGTATATGCATTTATTTTGCTCGTTTCTCTTTAGAGTAACTAAAAATAGAGGGATGTTTACTTTGTTTCCTTCTACCCTCTTCGTAAGCTGGGTTACGTTTTCCGGGGAAATTTGATACTCGTTCATGAGGGCTTTTTGAATGTCCTCAGTGTCGGTTTCTTTACGTAGACCTCTAATGACTACTTTGATCATTTTTTCTTCTGGGAGCATAAAAGTGTGGTATTCAATATCTTTGTCTGAGTCTTTTTTCTTGAGATTTTTTAGGTCTCTTATGATCGACCTGTACGTATCTGTAGATTTTGGCTTTATGGTCAGTCTATCGCCGACGCTTTTCCCTTCGTAGTCAGTAATATTCTGGTTTTTCATTCTTTCGTTGAATGTCTTCCATTCGAAGTCCTTATCAATAATGACAATTGGCGGAATCTTCGAGTGTTTTTTGGGTTCCGTAAAAGGAACTTGATTGTTCAGATTTGTGTTTTCGAGGTTTTCTTCCTCAGATAGCTCGGAGTCATCAATGTCGATTTTCTTTCTCTTATTGGCGTTATTGGCCTTTGGGGGGGGGAGGAAAATTTTCAGTTTCCACGCTATTGCTTTCGTCTTCTTCATCCAAGATTTGGAATTTATTATTGCTAGCAAAATTTAGCTTAGCATTTTGTATTGTTTTCCCTACTTTTTTAATTGGGAATGGGGGAGGGGGGGCATTTTTGATTGCCTTATTTTTGTTATCCTTCGGCCTTTTCGTGCCGAGTTCTAATAATCGATCGTTTAGGTCTCTATTTTCCTTAGCGATCTTATCTAATCTTATGTTAATCCTCTCATTTTCTGTGATTAGTTTGTTGATATATCCATTTAGGAGTCCTATCAGAGTTTTTTGCGATTCGTCGCTTGCTTTTGATTCGAAATAATTCGTAATTTTATTGGAGTCCTTTCTAAGTTCATTAATATCGCATTCCTTATCGGGGGCGATTAGTAAAAGTTCTAAGGAATCTGATTCCTTTCCTAGTTTAACACTAACTTTTCCTACGGTATTGGAAGCGCCGTTCGGAATCGCTGCGGGTAGTTGGTGGCCCTCAAAAGGGCCTTTAGCGGACTCAATTTCCGACACTTCCATACTCGCGGAGCCGGGGGAAATTAAGCCTAACGAAATTAAATTTGCGTCTAAATTTGAGTCATTATCCGAAATTAAAATTTCCTTATCATTAAAGCTCATGTGGAGTCAAGCAGTATCCTACTGATCCTATCCAGAAGAAAACCAAACACCTCCTAGCAGCTTCGTTGACACCGGGCAGCAATTAGGGCTTAGGGTTTCCACTGCTAGTCGGTCAATACTTACGAGACGCTGGTCACAAAAAAACCAAAAAGCATAAAGCTCTGGAACAAATAGAAATACTGCAGCGTCCTACTCTCAATTCGGAACACTGCAGCAATCTAAAGGAAGCGCTGACGCCCTACTCTCAGTTCAGGTCGTCAGGCCTAAGTCGCCACCGAGCACGCCGTCTGCTTCTTCGCGGAGTCCGTAAAGGAGACGGGGTATCCGCGCGGGAGCTTTTCTTGTGGGAGCGAGGTTATAGGAGAACCTTCTCTCACGGCGTCAGGGAGGAGAATCGAGATTGTGTATTTGACTTGATATAAAGTGATGCGGAGTACCTGCCCGCGCAAGCGGGCATCTCACTCCTTCATCGGATAAGAATTTGCCCTTAGGCGACGATGACTTTTTGGCGTTGTATCACAGAAGGAATCTGTGATTTCATCATGTAGTTTCTCCACTCTAGGCCTTGGTTGCTGGGAGAAGGGATTGTATCAGGTTGACTAATTCAGAGTCCTTCAGTAGTTCTTGTAACTCCTTGACGATTCGAAGAAATCTAGAGGCAGAGCTTGTGTATATTTATTCAGAAAAGATAGATAAACAATTTTCTTTAAAAATTACTGGTATATGTGAAAAATTCTTTTATTTAATAGTTTGGATTTGCTCAAATTTCGCAGTACCTGAATGTATCTGTGCATAGGCACTGTGAAATAAGACAGCTGAGATAGCCAGGGTAGTTTAGTGAGATTACAAATTTTGCATGAAGGTTTTTTTTTTTTTATTCGTCTGGGGGGAATAGATTGCAGACTAGCTGACTATGGATTAGTTGATGATTGATTTGAGATTTTACAGATACTCTAAAAATAACTTTTTAGTGCAATTTTCGACCCTTTTTTTTTTGCTATACATGTTTCGATATTCACTGTAAAATATCTAATATAATATCTAAGGGAAGAGTAGTCTATTCCTTAAGTTAAATATTTAAGAGCATTAAAAAGCAAGAATAATAGAAGAAAAGTAAATTTCTTCAATGCTGGGTGATTTTTTTTTGTCTAGTTTTTTCTCAATACTTTTTAAAAGCTTTTTTTTTCTTGCTTTTTCGTATTTATGCCATGCTTCAGTGTATAATAAGCACATAAATCTAAATTTAGAAGAAAAAAAGAATTCGAAAATTAAAATTTCCATGAATTTTTACATGAGGTTATTTACATTTATATTTTTATGTGTGAAATAAATAGAGTTTTCTATCTTCTCCTTTCCTCTCTTTTGGCGATTTATTGCTTTTGTGAAATGAAAGTGACAAAATAAAAAGAAAAGAAAAGAATTGAGACAAAAAGAAACACAGAGATAGTCAGAAATAAAAAAATGAACACAGCAACAATAATTTAAGCATGAAAATTTTAAGAAATATGCTCAAATTCGTTACGTTTTTCTCTATTTATAATGTTAACTATTATTTGCATTGCGTGTGTAGTGGTTACGAAGCTGTCCTTGCACTCGAGAGTTTTCGGGTTCGAATCCTGTGGGTTGCATGTCATAATAATTTTTTGTCTATAAATTTATATCTATCAAAATTTTGCTTTGTTAAAATATTCGATATTCAAACAAATTTATTTTTAGTTTTAAAATTACTAGATTAAAAGTTTTTTAAAAAATAAATTCCAAGTTCTATATTATATTTAATATCTAATTAATATTTGATTTATTTATTATACACCCTTTGAAATATAAAGTAATTTCTTTGAAAACCAAACAACTTTTTTTTTCTTTTTTAATTTCCGTCCTCTTCTATGTTGCAAATAGAAAGTTTAAAATTGAAATGAAAAATATAGTAACGTGAAAAGTCTAAATAAGGAATTCAGAGAAATTTTCGGAGCTCGCAGAATGTGATAATCCGTTTTGAACTTTAGGGCATTCGTCTAAAATACTCACGAGTTCAATCTGTGCATCTGCTTGAATACTCATAGATTCTTAATCACACATCAATGCATGCCTTACAAAAATATTGATTAATTGTAAATTACTGAAATTAACAAGAATTATAATCGCGTAAAGGAATTAAATGTATAATATCCATTAATAAAATTCATACCCATTAATTATTGCTGTATACGTACCACGACAAAAATATAATTATAATTTGTTAGTTTATAAATATTGTTTAATGTGCCGAGTAGCATCATATCATGATGATATCGATTAACTGTACTAAAAACTAATTGTATCGATTATTTATTGAAAATATTTCATCAATTATCTTATACCAAACTTAAGTAACGATTAATCTAATTGATCGATAGAAAATATGTTTATTTTTATGTCGAAATAATCACAGTCACTGTTACTTTTGAATCATATTAGCAGAGGTAACAGTTACAAAAAAGAAAGAAGTAGCACATTTCAAAATAAGCAAACCTTCCGCACTCGCATTTATTGCGCAGAAAGTTTTAACAAATAGTTAAACTGATAGTAGTAGTAGAGTACTTCGTTCTTTGTTTATAAGTATTTATAAAAATTAATATATTTAATTACTGGTACATTATAATATTGAGATGTGCTTTTGATATTTAAATGAAATTAGAATATCCCATTTTCAAGACTATTCCCCATTAGGTTATATCTATAACAATGCAAGGAAAATACAATTGCCCGGTATGAAACTTACTATTTTTTCCAGAACTCTATAAAAGTTTTGATATTTCATTCTCCCTTATCAGATCATAAATAAGGGAGAATTTTCATGATATTCTGGATTTTTAAATATCTTTAACAGTTTTAACATTGGTGGGTATTTTCGAAAATTAAATTTTATTCACGTTTTTCGTGGTTTCATTGAAGATGTTCTTACCATACCCAAGATGTTTTTATTTTACTGCAAAGGGAAAGAATAGAAGAGAAAGTGGGCGTTACTATCTAAAGCAGAGTTCACCATTTTTCGGACGATTAACTTTTCAGAGTGCATAAAAGTGCATATATAAAATGCTTGCATGAATATTCCTCTTTACTCTCAATTAGAGCTTAGGGACACTGAAATTGCACCCTATCTTCTTCCATTTGTGGTTGACTCCTACCATATCTTGCAGATGTCTTGTAACTGTCCTTTGCTAAGTTAAAAGAAAATATTAATACCAGGAAGAATTATTTGTTTATAGTTTGTGAAGGCACCGAATTCGAGTATATAATTCAAGACCACTTAAATGGAACTAAGTAATTTGCTCCATCTCCTGAAAAAACGTTGGGGAGCGGGGCCGTAGTTTACCCATCCCAGGTCTATCCTTGTTCACATAAGACTTCCCAAAAATAATATGTATCATAATAGCATCAAGAGATTTTATGCCGATGATACAGACGTAATCGTCAAATAAAAAATTCCAAATCACGCCTTCTATAAACAATGGAATGTGTGTGCCATACCGAATCTAAGAGCTGCGTTTCAAGCGGAAGATTTACGTGAATGCATAGAAATCTCATATTTTATTGATTAAAAAAAAAAACAGAATACAATTACTTCCAAGATAAAAAACTTTTTTTTTTCTAAAATACTTTTATCCTAATCGTCAAAAGAACTACTTGTTTAGGACCTTTAAAATTCAAAATGGTACATGGTCTGATCGTACAAAACATTTTACGGTCAAGTTTCAGTTCACATATACATCCACTAACTCCTGAGTGACCCTCAAACTCAGAAGATTTCAGTACATATCATTGTTAAGACCTATCCTCACTTAAGCGTCACCTGCTTTGTGTACATAAGCAGTCAAAGCTCAAGACAATATGTAAGCATTATGAACTCACATAGCTTAAGTGAAAGTAGTTTTAATCCTTAATTCCATTTTAAGGATTAAAAGTAGTTTTAATCCTTAAAATCATAATGAATTTGTTATTAAATTGTTTTGTATAATCTAAGTAAACATTGAAAATTATCTCAAAAGAGCTGTTGATATTGGAAATAGAAAATGAGATTTTTTTTTAAAAATTTATTATTGCATTGATCCTTTTTCCTACATTACAGCGTAACAATAATCTTCAGCCTAAAACTAGTTTTATCTCGTAACGGAATTATTTATTTATTATTTGATAAAAAATTTTATGTATATTTACTGGTAGATATTCTATTAAATCAATTCAACTGTGTTTTTGATATTTTCATGAAATTAGAAAATTTTCCTATTTTTAAGAGACTATTGTCCATTAAGTTTGTTATATGTTGTAATCTTCGGTGGCTTTACGTTATTAAAACAAAGCTTGTTGTTTGTAATTTATACCATTGGAATAAAGATAAAATGTATTTAGCATCTATTGGCATGATGCAATTGCTCACGACCAATTCATGATTGTGAATATTTACCTATTTTTATTAAATGATTTTCTCAGGTACCTTCAGGTTCCCTTTCGAGGGGCGTTAAAGCACTTAATTTCAAAGTATTGGCATTGACAGTATGACGATTTCTTACACTTTTTTTAGACAAATAAATACCTTTACTCCATTTCTTTTGAGTACATAGATTATTTCCTTTATTTCAATATGCATATCTTACCTTAATTAATTGAACATCATTGGCGTTGACTTTTTATGTTTCTCCTAAACGAATTAGTACCACTTTCCTATTAATTTTGGTTTTGAATACTTAAATATTTTTTTCTCCTTTCAATTATTGTTGCTTTTAAATAATTAAATTTTTTAAAAACACTTTTAAAATAATTAATAGCGCAGACCACGAATACGTAAAGTTCATCGACCTTATCTGACATAGCGAACATAAAATAATTAAACATTTAAATATGTGCAATAAACTATTTTTGATCAAATACAGCTATAAGCTAGTAATTATAACTGATGTTATCTTTAAAATAGGCGATGAATTTCGCCTATATAAAAACCTAGAATATAAAAAAAAATATATAAAAACCTAGAATATGAAAATCTAGGATTTAGTCTAGTAATCTAGTCTAGGAAAAATATAAAAATCTAGGTTTTTATACTTTTTTCTTTTAACAGGGCGAAATTCAAGTCTTAACTGAGCAGCCCCAGTTAAGCATTCTATTAATTTGTTACGTATTTCTTTCTCTTGACTTCTTTCATTTTATTCTCCATCTGCGCAATGTAATAGAGGGCATTGTTTTCTTTAGTTTTTAATGTTTTCTTTTTATTCGGCTTGCTTGTGAAATCGATGTTTGACTTGTGACTAAGTGAGTTTTTTATTTTTCTGATGATTTTGTTTGAGTTTCTTTTCCTAATTTGTTATTTGTATTTCATGTTTTTTCCTGGATTTCTATACAAAACCATCGGGGTACTGAGGGAGCATTTGCTTTTAGGCATTTGCTTCTCCCTCAATTAGAAATGGTTTTGTTTTTATGGCTGAAAGAATTGCATTCCTTCTATATGGATAAAATGTTTTAATTAGTAATTTTGTATAAAGCTGCAATTTTGCATATGGACCACGTTTTCAACTATTAAAAAAATATTATTATTATTGTTAGAAAATATTTAAAAAATCTAATATTTTTGCGAAAACTTTTGGCAAACGAGTTTTTACACGCAAATTTTCTTTTTAAGATAGTCGTTTTGTTTCTATTTCTTTAGCCATTTCTTTTTCGACTTATTGCTTTTCTGTCTTTCTCGATCTTCCTTATTTATAACAATTTTCATAATAGTGTGCAGTTAAATTTTATTCTCGCGAAATATAGTTTAGCAACATAATAATATATTAGGTTAGCAATAATTTTGAAAACAAATTTCCAAATAATTGACTTTTACAATATTGAAACAATACCTGGCAACATGTGTCACTTGGGCCGTCATTTATTGATTTCTTAAGATTTTAAAACTCACTAAACTTACGTCGATATTTATCCTTCGTCCAACCCTGTTTCTTTCTCCACTGACTCCTTCATTTGTCTGCGCCGCTGTACATACAACGTCACCACACAACGAGAGTTAATGTTTTGCAATACCTTGTAACATGTGTCACTTGGGCCGTCATTTATTGATTTCTTAAGATTTTAAAACTCACTAAGGACTGTGACTTCTGGATATTTATATACATTCACACGCCCCTGAGAGAACAAGCATATAACAACTCGTAGACCCAAGGGCTTTTTAAATAATTATTTTATTCATAATATCTAGTGTGTAAACCAATTATAAAGCGTTTGTGGACAGAAAATATAGAAAAAGAATTTAGTCAATAAAAACTGGTAGATTATTATTTAAGAAACATATATGTGTTAGTAGTCAATGAGCTTTTTTATTTTTCGGGATACAACTCGGCATGTTTAAGAAAATAAACATGCTTAAAATGCCTCTTAAAAAAATAGGCACAACTGAAATTGTGTTGATTAAGAGGACCTTCCTCCTCAAAAGACGAACCCAACTTTAGAGATGGAGAGGGAAATTTCTGAATAGGCGTTTAATTCTTTTAATTTAATTTTCAAAAATGCTAATGAAGGATATTTAATCTATTTGACACTATATTTCAATACATATAAAATACAACTCCGTCACCCAAACAGAATTTGAGATATAAGAGCGTGCGGTATTTTAGATGATCTACTAATATTAGAATCAATCAATTAATTTCAGATTAATTGGTTAATTCTAATATTACAATTCTGCATTCAACTGTTTTTTTTAGATATATTTAAATTGCGAACAGATGTTAGTTTTAAGAATTTTGATTAGCGCCTTTTATTTTTATGCAATTAATGTTGAAGGAAATTTTTAGTGTGTGTAAACTTAGTACTTTCAACTCTTAGTGTAAGAGAAAGCAGAAAAGTATAATCGACATTCAGCAATCATGTTGATTCGATGAGAGCGATGTCTCAATGCAGTCATTAAACAGAATTACATGCTTGGACCATATATATATATATATATATATATATAGCTGGCAATTGTATATATAAATATTCTCTCTATATATATATATTCTCTAAATTTTGTTTGCCAATGGCATTAATTACAATTACACTTTTGAACATTTTAAAATATTTTCTTCTAAGATGTTAGAATATTTCTTTCAAATAACCAAAAGATTTTTTACAATATTATTTGTATGCATTTTAAAATTTTATATAAAAAATTTAAACTCAACCTGTTTCTTATTTGTTTTGTTTTGCTATCATACTTGATTAAATTTATCAAATAAGAGATTTTAATTTTTAAGAGAATAAGGAGCTTCTTAAATTTATTTAATTCGAATAAAGACCTTTAAATGCATCTTTGAAATCATTTATTATATTTATAGCACTAAAGCTGGATGAAAAATACTTTGAAAATATATGCTCAAAATTTAAGTTTTATAATTATTACTGAAATAATTTGATGTTTTATCAAAACCTTGTTGCTTACCTGTAACTTACGTGAAAAATCCCTAATTTTAATGTTAAAAAGTATTATACGGAAGTGCAAGAACAATATTTTAAACAAATAAATGAATATAAAAGAATGAAATTTAAAGCAAATCAGATTTCAATAAATGTGTCATTTATAAAAGAGCATTGATGACGCTATATTAATTTTCGAAAATTTCTTAACATTTGACTTAAAACTAATTATGGCAAATATAATCGTTAAAAATTTTTAAGGATTGATAAATGATAGATATAAATTTCGCGAATAAATTATGGGGAACCAATTTCGGGGAGGAGCTACGAAGAGACGTAACAGAACGCGTTACCAAAAATTTCGATCTGTGCTCTCAAAATCTCTCTTCACTTTCAGTAGTTGTATAAGTTGGTTACATGCTGCTTGGAAGTTGCGATTTTGGCGATTATTCATGCCGCTGATCATGATTTCCAAATTTTGTCTTTAAAGTTATTATTATGATTCTTAATATTTTTGAGTACGATTGCTTTAATTCTAATCCGGAAAACGCGGTAGCTTAGAGCAGTGTTCCCCAACCTTTTTATCAACGCGGACCTGTCAACGATTGATAATTTTACCGCGGCCCGCTTGGGGGGGGGGGAGTGACGTTGATTGTTTATATTTTATATTATTTTGATTTATTAATTTTAATTTAATGGTATTTAAACATGCCATCAAAATAAAATACAATTACACCAAAAAATAAATATAAAGTGATTTTTATAAAGTGAATTTTAACTTACTAGAACGTTAAATCAATGAGAACCATCAGCTTGTTTCTTTGCAATGAGTTGGTTCTATCTGGGGGTAATCGGAGACAATGATACATTACATACATTACAAAATTTATATCACAGCCTTCGAGGGGCCCCTTTTTTCTGAAATGACTCGTAATGAGGTGACCCATGGTTCGAAACCCAGCAATGGCGGTCGATACGAATTCCGTACCGATCACAGGGCTGACGCAAAATATCCTCAGTGGTAGACGGATCATGGGTTAGAGTCCCCTTACCATCTGGTAAACCGAGGGAGGCTAGTTCCATCAAAAGTCCTCCTTGAAGGCGAATTTCTGCGATAAATTTAACTATACTCTACTACAGATTGCATGACAATTTAAATTTTGCATTAATTTGTTAATAATTAAACTTCATAATTTAAACATATATCAGGAGGGAGAGTAGTTTTTCTTATCGTCTGTATACTTACTCTATACCACCTTTGGTAGGAGGTCTGTACTTTCCAATTACAGTTTGTTTATTTTGCTACTTGCCTACCCTAATCAATAGTTTCTAGCTGATTAAATGAAAATTAAACAGTACTGAATAAAATATTAACGTCATTTTTTTTATTTATTTTTTGAGCCTGCAGAGTTCTGGGATATTATATTGTGTTACAAATAATGTAGCAAGAGTGTATAAATTTTTTTAACATACCAATAATATAGCTAAATTTTGATTATTTTTCAATTATGACTGAATATATGTATTTATAAAAAATAGTATTTATTAAATTTTTTTTTTTTTAAATGTTGCTATTCGCCTTTTTTTCGCCAGCCAGTATTCGGCTATTCAGCTAAACCACTATTAGTTACATCTTAAGTTTATATACAATTATCTTTAAGAAAAACAGGAAACTTTTTTGTTTCATTATTTTCACTTCAGCATTATTATGATCCGGCTTTTTCAGTTCAAATTAACATAGGTTTTCAAACCTCAACTAGTGCCTTTTTCACAACTCCTCTTTTGTTTGTACTAAAAGAAAATTTCGTGTTGCTGTTAAGGAAAAAGTTAAAGGGAAAATGAGTACTATTCCTTATAATTTTTTCCCTCCAAATGATTAAAGGTTCCTTCTGTCCATTTGTTTTTACATTTGTATATTTGTAGAGCGATTCACGTGTCCTGATTTACATTATCATTATTAATTTCATTAGATTTTCGAGGTTTTTTTTAAAAAACTTTTATTAAGATTTTCATTCGGTTCTTAATTTTTATCGAATTTTAGGCAGCCAGATATTTTTTCGTTAAATTTATTGTTCGATAATGCTTAAGATGTTTACCAAATGGTAAATGTTTCTGCTACCCGTTTATCCTGGGAGATATCAATTTTAATTGCGTTGTTCCATAATTTACAACGGGTGCCAGTGAAGAAATATGACAAACACATCATCTAATATGTCCAATGATTTGTAAGAATTTGATGATTTGCTCTTAGCGCTATCAATTACTTTACTCTCTCTCCCATCAATGAATATAACACGTGAGAAGAAATTTTAATATCAAGGCTTTCCCACTGACATTCATCAATACTATTTTAGTAACATTTTTATTTTTGAATAAAAATTATATATATATACATATATGTAATAACGGTGTAACCACACCGTTATTTTTTAGTTAATTAGTAGTCAAAGCAGCATGATTAACGAGTCCATATTGTGCAGAATCCTTTTTATTTAGTAGCGATGGTGAAAGCATACATCTTAGCCCGCTCCCGCTGGAGATGGGGGGAGACCCATGTCCGTCTAAGCTGACGGATTTTATTTAAGCATGATAAACAACAAAAAGCCACGCAAAAATATTCGGTCCTGCGTTTTATAGGATGATTACAAGTTATGAAGAGGTCAGTCATTATTGCCTTTTTCTGTATTCCTACGCCTCATCAATTTATTTATTAATAGCAAATCGCTTAATCTTTCCTTATATGGAAGTGAAAGATCTTAAAATAACTTCTCTTTTGAAGTATAAATCTAATTATTATTCATTGGCATGTTTTTAGCCTTGAAGTCCCAAAATAGAATTTCTACCCTTATCCTTTACTAAAGATATTTAATGAAA
>NC_092212.1:4278824-4280252 GCF_043381705.1 Parasteatoda tepidariorum | reverse complement strand
TATATATATATATATAACTTAAAAGAAAAAAATTTCACACAATTCGCTTGGAGTGCATTACTTTTCTAAAAAAACGTCTGAGTTTCGTTTTTTGTCCTGCCCATTGAAGGAACTCATTCATATGTTTTTCTTCTTTTCAACGTCCAGTCATATAGTTCAAACAATACTTATTACCATTACTCTTTCTTTAGGCGATCCGAAGGTAATGTCAAGCCAACCGACAAAACCACGAATTTAGTTAATATAAATGGAACGACAATCTGCTGTATCACAATACTGGAAATGTGTGTAATCTTGGCCTTAACTCGTTTTGTCCCGAGCTATGAGCTATGAATCAGAAACATCTCGGTATATTGGCGCGAAGCGCCACTCACCGATTCGTCGAAACTGTGTGGTCATAAGCTAAAAAGTCCTAAGTTAACCTTAAAAAGGTAAACTGTAAAGTTCAGATTAGAGTCTTTGATGGAGTTCAACATCATTAGAAGGGATGAGTCTTCAATTGGAAGGGGAGACCCCCTTAAGTAGCGTTTGCAGCAGGGACAACACTTCCTGGTCTTTCATGAGATCTTGTAACTCCTTCACTAGTGATACAAGTCGATGGGCTGTGGTTGCAGGAGTCTTGGCTTTGGTCTGAGTATTCTTTTTACTGGGGCGGGCCTCGCACCCAGTATAGTTGGAGGTGTGACTTTTTCCACAGTTGCAGCAGGTGGCTGGGGTATCTCGGCTCTTCGTACACTGATAGGAAAAGTGCCCTCCGGCACATTTCATGCATCTTGGTTTTTCCGTGCACGTACGCTGAGAGTGTCCGAAGTCTTGGCAGCGGAAACATTGTGTCGGCCGCCTGCCGCCGTGAAAGCGCTCGATGCTAACCGAGTGATTCTTTATCTCCTCCGTATGGTAAACTTTCATGTGGTTGGTTAGCTTGGGCAGGATAACTAGAAAAAGTGGGAGGAGCCTATTGGCTCCACCCACCCTCTTCTGGAACTGAATAACTTTGTAGATTTTTAAGTTTAATTTCCCCAATTCAAGGGAAATTTCTGCGGGGTCAAAGTCCTTAGGAAGGCCACGTATGAGAACTTTTAGGTACTTAGAATGCTCTTTTCCATCAGTAGTAGGAATCTCTTTCTGTTGACTGGAATTCTCTTCCGTAGTAGTAGTTATGGTGGGGGTCTCCGGCAGAAGTGGGAGAGCAGAGGCAGGAGAGCTGTTATTCGGCTTAGTTGATTTGGCTTTGGTTTTCTTTCTCTTCCTCTTTTTCCTCTTTTTCGCTGGAGAATTGAAATGATACAAGAAGTGATTTTATGGAAAAGGTGGTATAATATATTATCGAAATTAATTGGTTTTTCTACTGTTAGGGCATTCAAAAAGTCTTTGATAGATCAAAAAGTACTTGTTCCTTAAGTTTTCCCTTTTTCGACCACTATAAAC
>NC_092212.1:4278280-4278444 GCF_043381705.1 Parasteatoda tepidariorum | reverse complement strand
TATATATATATATATATATATATATATATATATATGTATATATATATATATACATATATATATACATATATATATATATATATATATACATATATATATATATATATATATACATATGCTTAATTTTTTTTTTCATTCTCATTTAATATTATTAGTTTTTAAGG